>NW_026111872.1:57500-65000 GCF_024679095.1 Eriocheir sinensis | reverse complement strand
TCGCTTAACTTTTCTTCCTCCACCTCCTCCTCCTCCTCCTCCCTCTTTCATCTCCTCCTCTTTTTTTCTTTTCTTTTTTGTCTCCTCTTGCTCCTCCTCCTCCTCCTCCTCCCCTCCTCCTCTTTCATCTTCTTTTTCTTATTCTTATGTCCTTCTTCCCTCCCTCCTCCTCCTCCTCCTTCTCCTCTTCATCTCCTCCTCCCTTCTTTTTTCTCTTTTCTTCTTTATTCCTCTTCCTCCTCCTCCTCCTTTCCTCTTTCATCTCCTCCTCCCTCTTTTTTTTTTCTTTCTTCTTGTCTCCCTTCCTCCTCCTCTCCCTCCTCTTCCTCCCTCCTCCCTCCTTCTTCTTCTCTTCCCTTTACGTGTCCCTCACCCTTTCTGGCCTGCTTAACTTTCTCTTCCTCCTCTTCATCCTCCTTTTCTCCTCCTCCTATTATTACCTCCTTTCTTCTTTCTTGACCCTGCATTGCTTTCAACTTCTATTTTTCCCTCCCTCCTTTTCTCCCCTTCCTCTTCCTCCACCTCCACTTTCACCTCCTCCGTCCTCTCCTCCTCCTCCTCCTTATTTCTTCTTTCCTTAACATTTTCTCCTTTTCTTTTCGTTGTTTCTCCTGATCAATCTTAATCTTTCTCCTCTCCTCCTCCTCCTCCTCCTCCTCCTCCTTCCTCTCTCTCTTCTCCTGTAGCGGTGAGGTGAGGGCAACTGACCACCACCTGAGAACTGGTTCCAAGATAATCCTGATATTGCGGGGTTTCCATGGTGACTCATGGCGGCTCCCTCTTCTCTCTCTCCCCAAGTGGTTGACTCTGGAATGTGGAGTTGTTCTAGTTTTATTTACCTACCTGCAGCGCTACACTCAGGTGATGATGGTGATGGTGGCTGTTTGATGTGAGAAACTGACTGCCAACTGATGACGGTAACCAGCGCCCATATAGTCTGCTTCTTCTCCAATGGCAATGAAGTGAGAGTACCGATTGTAGGTGGTGTGTGGTGTAAGAACTTGCTGCCAATTGACAGGCGTAACTCAGTGTCTTTCATATAGTCTGTTTCCTTTCTCCAATTAATGAAGGAGAGTAATTGATTGTGTGTGTGTGGTAAGAACTGGTTGCTAAATTGACAGGCGTAACCAGTGTCTTCCATATAGTCTGTTTCTTCTGTTCATAAACGAAGGAGCGTAATCTGTTGGTGGTATTATATAGTGTGTGTCGTAAGAAATCCGAGTGCCAGCTGATGAGGGGTAACCAGCGCTTCCATATTGTTCGTTTTCTCCATTCATAAACGAAATAGAGCTTAACTGATGATTGTGGTATTGACTATATAGTGTGTGTGTGTAAGGACTGAACTGATGCGAGGGGTAACCTGCGTCTTCCATATGCTGTGCTCTTTTGCTGACTCTGTAACCAAGGTGATGGATCTGACACCAAATCACCTGCAGTGATACACTCGGCCTGATGGTTATGTTGATGCTGCTAATTATGGTGGTAAGGATCGACCTGCTACTTGATGCCAGGTAACCGAAGGTCTCCAAATGCTGTATTCTCTTGGCCTTTATTCGTAAACAAAGGCGCGTGAAGCGTTTGCCTCGAGACACACCTTCAGCGATACACTACTACACCGATGATGATGGGGGCGTTGACTAGCGTGGTTTGCTGGACCGACTTTGGGAACCTGCGTGGCTTAATAGACTTCTTATATGCTGCGTTTCCCGATTCTGATCTAAGCAAGGGTGCCTAAGTGACTGTCTCTGGACCCACCTGAGGCGCTACACTCGGCTGATATTGTTGTTGATACTCTTGACCAGCGTGGTGGAAGGACTGCTGGTGTAAGGAGTGCCAACTGGTGCAATGATAAGGCCTTCCATAGTCTGTTGCTCTTGGCTGACCTGCAGAACAAAGGAATGGAGTTGCCTGCCTTGGGACCCATCTGCAGCAGTACATTAGACTGATGAATTTTGTCTAGCGTATTGTAAAAGACTGACTGCCAACTGATGTGCAATAATAAGGCGTTCCAATTGCTGTGTTGTTTCCTTGGCTGACTCCGTGAACAACAAGGGAATGGAGTTGCTTTTGCCTGCCTTGGGAACCCATCTGCAGCAGCAATAACACTAGACTGATGAATTTTGTCTTGCTATGTATTGTAAAGACTGATTGTCAACTGATTCGTGCAAAATAAGGCGATCCAATTGCTGTGTTTCCTTCCCTAGTAAGTTTAGAGCTCATACTGAGATGATCATTAAGATAATTTCTGGGATTCAGTTGATTTGATGATTGGCTTCCAGTGGCTTCCAGCTTTTCTCTTTTTTTCTTGGATCAGCGATTCGCGTGTGATTTTTATTGGTGGAGTCGCGTGTTGTGTGTGCGTTTTTGTGAGTGTGGTTGAGCTGTCTTGTCTGCGTTTCTTTTTACGGATTAGTGATTTGCGTGTGATATCATTCCTAGAGTTGCGTGCGTGTATGTGTGGAGTGGAGGGACAGTCTTGTGTAGATTTCCCATTGTGGTTTCCCGTATCGCTAATAGTGGATTAGTGTACGAGTTACTTCATCTTTGATTTTGTGTAAAGGAAGTACTCTTAACGTATCATCCTGGCCCTTTTGAATTAGCTTTCCAACGTTTTTGTAGAATTCTTGTCATCATTTCTTCCCAACGTTCTAGTAAAGGCTCAATTTCTTACCATCCACTGACACTCCATAATCATCATCCTACATTTTTTGCAATTCAAGGAGAGAAGGGCCGGCGGCGGTACAGAGCTCCGAGGGTGGGTAGTGGCTATGTGTGCTCAGAGGGACAAACCTGGTGACTGATCGCTGGGCCGCTGTGTGGAGAGACGGATGATGGCTCTGGCGCGACCTCTCCGACCTTAAAGGGGCCTGGGAGAGAAAAGCAATAGACGTTGAGGTAGGTAATGCAGAGAAATGACGAGTACAAAGATCAGAGACAGTGTTAGACAAAGGAAGTTACATTGAAAGGCCAAGGAATGCAGTGTGAAAATGGTGTGTATTAAAAAAGCTTGTGTTGACGTTAGGGTATGTAGACAAAGGGCGTAAATTGAGAGTACAGGCAGTTAGAGAATGGGAAGTTATGTTTAGGTCAAGTAATGCAGACAAATGACGTGCATTAATACTAAAGACATTGTTGGGGAATAAGGAAAGCTATGTTGATGTTAGTTAATGCAGGTAAATGGCATGTATTAAAGAGTATAGGCAGCGTTAGTACAAGGGAAGGTTAGTTGAGGCTGGAGTAATGCAGATATATGGCGTATTATGGTAAAGGGCAGTGCTATATCGTGACGTATTTGTGGAGCGCCGTGATCTGATGCAAGGAGACTGACAGATATGAAGATAATCAGAGAGAGATCAAATCCATATTCTCAAACATTTCGGGGCCCACACACTCACATTTGATAAGGCTTTGGTAGAGGTTGCAAGCTAATGTTTCTATGGATATTTCTATGAACCTAATGATAGTGTGACAAGGCTTCTGCACCATGAACGTAAAGAACACTCTATGAGAACCTGACTAATTCCCTTTGTGGCCTTGGGAATTAGTTGTTGGGAGCCGAAAACGTCCTGAATACGGTCCTCCTAGCTTGCCTCTTCTGGATGGTGGGTAGTTTATAAGGAGCCTGGTGGTAGTCTGACCTTCTTCTGTATCATGAACCTCAAGAAATGGTCATGAGAACCTGATCAATCCTTTTTGTGGCCTTGGGAGAATAGTTGTTATGGGAGTCGAAAGCGTCCCAGAATACGGGGCCTACGTAGAGGTTGTGTTAGTATTTCCAAGGGTAGTTTTATTGAGCTTCAGCTATAGTCTGACCTTCTTCTGTATCAATGAACCCAAAGAAATACTCCTGAGAACCTGATTAATCCTCTTTGTGGCCTTTGGGAATGAGTTGTGGAGCCGAAAGTGTCCCAGAAAACGGTCCTCCCAGCTTGTCTCTCCCGGCTGGTCCTCTTCCTTCCTCCGTTGCATGAATACTCAGCCTGCTCTCCTCACCCTCCATTACCCTCTTGCCTGCAATCTCTCAGCCCCGGCCAGTTGACTCCTACATGCTGTCGAGTGTTTATGACCTTTCCACGACCTCTCTCTCTGTCTCTCTGTTCTGGCTTCTGTCTGTCTGTCACTCGCTCTCATTCATTCATTCATTCTCTTTTTTTTCTTTTTTCTTTCGGATTTTTTCTTTCTTTTCTTTCTTTTTCTTTCTTTTCTTTCTTTTTCTCACTCTTTTTCTTTCTTTTTTCTTTTTTCTTTCGTTCTCTCATTCATTCTTTCATTTTTCCCTTCCTTCCTTCTTAGACCATTCTCTCTCTCTCTCTCTTTCCTCCCTTCTCATCTTCTCTCCTCTCTCTCTCTTCTTCTTCTTCTTCTCTTCTCTCTCGTTCTCCTCCTCCATCCCTCCTCTCTCTCTAATGTAAAATAAAATGGTGTTTCTGAACCCATTTTACGCGTAGAATACAAGTTTGAGCCTGGTAGGTGGACTCCTAATTCAGGACTAAGTTTGACTGAAAACTTACTTCCCTGTTATCATTGTCCAGGAATTAGTCCTCATGTGTGTGTGTGTGTGTGTGTGTGTGTGTGTGTGTGTGTGTGTGTGTGTGATCTGTCTTATTACCTCTCTATATATCAAGTTCACAATTTTTGTATCTATCCAATATACTATCTGTCTATCTCTCAATCTATTACTCTACCTTGTATTCATCTATCTCCAAACCATCTTACTATATCTCCTTCTTTAGTATTGCATCTATCTGTCAGTCTATTAACTCTCATTATCTCCATTTATCTTCCATCTCTCCATCAATATTACATTCATCCATCTGTTTCCATCAAGCTATTATCCATATCATCAAGGGAAGGAAGGGGATAGGGAAAAGGTGGGGTTAGGTGGAGCTATGCTGTGGAAGGTAAGGATGGAGGGGGGAGGGAGGGGGGTGAATGGCCAGGAGTGATAGTGCAAGGCGTGAGTGTAAATGTCCGGTCATCTCTAGCTCCAGCCTCGGCCTCGCAGTGTTCAGTGGACGGCCCTTGGCAGTAAGCGATGTCGTGGCCTTCGTGTGCATGACAAACACTGGGGCGGGCGGGCTGGACGAGGTGCGCCATTCTTTTTGGGATAACGAGCAACAGCGTCTGCCAGGGAGTGTGTGAGTGTGGTCACCGCCAAGGGGATGGTAGGCAAAAGCCTGTCTGTGCCTGTCTGGGCCGCAACAGGGTGCACAGAGTGTAGGGAGAGAGGGAGAGGGCGAGGAGGGAGGAGGCGAAGGAGAGGCGAGGGCGAGAGGAGGGAGGAGAGAGAGAGAGAGAGAGAGAGAGAGAGAGAGAGAGAGAGAGAGAGAGAGAGAGAGAGAGGAGAGAGAGAGAGAGAGAGAGAGGAGAGAGATAGAGAGGAGAGAGAGAGAGGAGAGATTGAGAGAGAGAGAGAGAGAGAGAGAGAGAGAGAGAGAGAGAGAGAGAGAGAGAGGAGAGAGAGAGAGAGAGAGAGAGAGAGAAGAGGACGAGAGAGAGAGTGAGAAGAGAGAGAGAAGAGAAGAGATGGAAGAGAAGGAAGAGAAGAAGAAGAGAAGAGAAGAGAAGAGAAGAGGCAAAGGAAGAGAAGGGAAGGGAAGGAAGGAAGGCGAAAGGAAGGAAGGAAGGGAAGGAAGGAAGGGAAGGAAGGAAGGGAAGGAAGGAAGGGAAGAAGGAGGGAAGAAAGGGAAGAGGGAAGGAAGGGAAGAAGGAAGGAAGGAAGGGAAGGGACAAGGAAGGGAAGGAAGGGAAGGGAAGGAAGGGAAGGAAGGAAAGGAAAGAGATCGCCTATAATATGTGTTCAAATCATTTCGGCGCCCAAGCACACCCTATTTGACAAGAATTTCTGTAGAAGCTAAGCATTTCTAGGGGTAGTTTATGACCTTGCGAAGCTTCTGACCCTTCTCTGTACCATGGAAACCAAGAAACATATATTTGACAAGGCTGTAGGAGCTGGGCATTTCAAACAGGTTGTATCAGCCAGGTGGTCAGTTTCTCTTCTGTACTGTGAACCTAAACACTCGATCATTGAACCCGATTAATCCCGAATTTTGGCCTTTGGGAATAAGTTGATGTACTTAAGGATGGCGAGAGTCTAGTCAACAATACTGCCGGTTGCTCCCAGATGTGAAGGAAAAGTAGAGGCAGACTTTCCGGGAATTCACATGACGACGATGGGTTCACGGCGAGCACATCAGGTTCTGCTGAGTCACCGGCTTCGTTTGTCTAGAGGTCACAGTGGTGTGTCAACACGAAGCTGTGCCGCCGCATACGCTCTCCCTATCATCCCTCCCCTTCCCTCGCCTCTCTGCCTGAATAATGTCGCCACCTCACGCATTTTGAATAGACTCATATGAGCAACGTGACTGACATGTTCCACTCACTCTGGGGAACATAAAGCACTGAAAGGATGCTGCAACAGTTACGAGGTGAACGTCTGGTGCAGGCATTTATATATTTCTTAATGTAGATGTTTGAGTGGGTAAAGAAGCCGAGCGCGATTATGATTATGTGTAGTTAGCGTTACGACTTGGAATCATAAACACTAGTACTGATGCTAGAAGCATGAGGAAATGTCTACTAGTTGTGATATTTCTGATGTTGATGGCAGTGAGTAGAGTAGTCAGAGGTACTGTGTTAACGTCAATGAAGATAGCGTTACTCCACGGAATCCCTGAACTGAAAATCATAAACATAATAGATTGCATTACGAATTAATGTTCGCCAGTTGTTTTTAGTGTTGATGTTTTTGTGGGGTAGAATTGAAGCCGAGGTATAATTATGTTAATGTGTAAATGAAGAAGCGGCAACACAGACACTAGGGGAGGATAAACACACTTACTTAAATTGCTAGGACACGTGCATGAATTTCCTATTCACCGGTTATGTCTTTCTGGTGTTGATGTTTATTGAATGAGTCTAAGTGCGTTAAACGTGAATGAAGAAGGTCCACTGACTCTATAGTCTCCCATAAGAATACCTACAGAAAGTGATGTTGTAGTTAGGCTAATGAATGTTTAGCTGTTGTGTAACTTAAATCCAGTGTTGATGTTTTGGTGGATTGATTATTGCGGTAGTGTGTGTGGTCTTAATGACATTGATGGTTATAAGGATATTGCTTAGGTGGAAATATTTTGGTGGCCTGATCGAGTTTTATTATTATTGTTTTTTTTTTATTGTCGTGGCCTATTGCGCCCAGTAGGCTTCTTCCGGTGGATCCCATGGTCGGCCCAAGGCTTTTCTTCCGGGTAGAGGGGCCTGATGGTCTGGCCCAGCCGTCTCTTGCGCAGGCAGTGTTTATAGTGGCGCCGCTCTTGCATTGGCGCTCATGCTGCCCTCCCGAGCATCACTTAATCCTAGAATCTTGAGTCCGGGTTGATAGGTCTTCTGGACAGGGCAGCATGTGGGTAGGTTTTAAAGCCACTCGGCAGCATGGAAATCCCAGCTTGGTGGCACGAGCGGCGGGAAGTTAAACTCACAACGTCGTCCTGAACGCGGCGC
>NW_026111872.1:32500-55000 GCF_024679095.1 Eriocheir sinensis | reverse complement strand
ATTTACTTGTCTACATCTGAGTTTTACGCCATTGTTCCTCGTGCGCAAAGTGTCATCGATCATAAACAATGTTGATCTGTCTACATTCGTGAAACCATTAAGTATTTTAAAACATTCGATCAGTTTTCCTCGGAGGCGACGTTTCTCAAGAGAGAACATGTTAAGGGTAGAAAGCCTTTCTTCGTAGGATTTGTTGCGCAAGGAAGGGATAATTTTCGTTGCCCGACGCTGAACACCTTCTAATTTAGCAATATCCTTTGCATGGTGGGGAGACCAAAACTGTACCGCATATTCCAAGTGGGGTCTGACTAAACTGTTGTAGAGCGGGAGTATTACATCTTTATTCTTAAATAAAAAGTTTCTTTTAATGAAGCCCAACATTCTGTTCGCTTTATTTGCTGCATCGATGCATTGCTGTGAGAATTTGAGGTTTGACGCGATTTTGACCCCCAAGTCCTTGACGCATTGAACGCTTTTGAGTTTAACGCCGCGCAATTCGTAATCAAACTATTTATTCCTCGCACCAACTTGAAGGACCAGGCACTAGTCTACGTTAAAGGGCATCTCCCATCTATCCGACCAAGCTGAAATTTTGTGCAAATCCTCTTGGAGGCTTTGCCTGTCTTCGTCAGTGAGAACCGAGTTACCAATCTTTGTGTCGTCTGCAAATTTACTAATGCGGTTATTGAGTCCAACATCCACGTCGTTGATGTAAATAATGAAGAGCACTGGGCCAAGAACCGAGCCCTGAGGGACGCCACTAGTGACAGGCGCCCACTCTGAGTTAAATCCGTCAATCACTACTCTTTGTTGTCTGTTGCTCAACCAATTCGCGATCCATTGGTTTACCTGACCGTCAATACCTATTTGTTTTAATTTGTAAAGTAATTTATGATGCGGGACTTTATCAAACGCTTTCTGGAAATCAAGATAGACTACGTCCAGTGATTTGGTTACGTCATAAACAGTGAAGAGGTCGTTATAAAAGGTTAATAGATTTGATAGGCAGGATCTTTTGTTTCGGAAGCCATGTTGTGAGTCCCCAATTAATGAGTGGCTTTCAAGGTAACTCACAATTTTGTCTCTAATTATGCCTCAAGTAGCTTACCTACAACCGAAGTTAGACTAATGGGCCTGTAATTACCTGGTACTTTTTGTCTCCTTTCTTAAAAATCGGTGTCACGTTAGCCTTTTTCCAATCTGAAGGGACAATGCCTTGTCGCAAGGACATATTGAATACGGTTGTGAGGGAGGAGAGTATTTCGCTCTTTGTTTCTTTCAGCAGAGTTGGATATACTTTATCAGGTCCAGGACTTTTATTTGTTTTAAGTGATTTGAGGGCTTTAAGGACTTCATCGGGTTTTATTTCAAAGTTAGACAATGCATGCTCGGGATTTACATTAGTACTGGTGTTGGTGGTGGTGGGAGGACTGTTATTATTAAACACCGAGGAAAAGTAATTATTTAATAGGTTTGCAACGTGTTGGCTGTCAGTCACTAGTGCACCGTCGCTGTTTATTAAAGGTCCAATTCCACTTCTGATCGCCTTTCTGTTGTTTATGTAACTGAAGAAGGATTTCGGATTATTTTTACAGTTGGCTGCAATATTTTCTTCATATCTACGCTTTGCCTGATGCACTAATCTTTTTACTCGTCGCCTTGCATCATTGTAAAGTCTAATGTTTTCGGGCGTGCTTTGGTCTTTCTTTAACCTGTAAGACAATTTTCTCTCCTTGACTGAGTGTTTAATTTCGCTATTAAACCAAGGTGGACTTTATTAGTGTTAATTCGCTTCTCGCACAAGGGGACAAATGTGTCCTGCTGAGTGAGTAAGTGATTTTAAAGTTTAGCCAGGCGTCCTCTGCATTGCCGTCATCTGATAGATGCATCTATTAGTAGTTTTCGGATTTCTACGAAGTTGGCTCTTTTGAAATTGGGCACCTTAACTTTATTTTCAGTCACCGATGTTTGAGCTCTAATGTCAACGCGCACTAGTTTATGATCGCAGGAACCGAGGTGTTCTCCTACCGTGACATTACTGACTAGGTTATCTTGGGTCGCTATAACAAGGTCAAGTATGTTATTTTGTCGAGTCGGTTCAGAAACCATTTGGCTTAGATAATTTTCCTCTAGAAATTCGATCATTCTATGGGACTCACCTTCTGTACCCGACAGTGTCGCCCAGTCGATATGGGGGAGGTTAAAGTCTCCTAGTATCAGTGAGTCGCTGTTATTAAGTGACTGCCTTAAGACGCTGTACATTTCAAGATCGCCATCAAGTGATTGCCCCGGAGGCGTGTAAGTGACAGGAGAGAGAGAGAGAGAGAGAGAGAGAGAGAGAGAGAGAGAGAGAGAGAGAGAGAGAGAGAGAGAGAGAGAGAGTGTTTGGTGGTAAGCTATGGCGAGGTCACTGTGTTATGACAGAATAATTTTAAAAATCTCTAGAGTGTGAACACAGTTGGAGATGTTTCTGTAGATATTACGAGTATGGTGGGTATGGGATCAGGCAAAATGCGAGCATGTGTGGAGAGAGATAAAAACGAACAGAAGAGAAAGCAGGATACTATATGTTACAAGTTGTAAAACTGTAAGTATGGATGGATTAACCCCATAAATGTTTAAGTATGGAGATGTAGTGGTAGAGTGTATGCTATTGATATGTAAACTTGCTTGTGGACCATTAAGTGCAAGAGAAGTGGATGAAGACACTAACTGTCCCCTCTCGAGAGTAAAAGTGAGTGCAATAGCAATAAAAGGATTAGGATGCTCAGTGATCCAGGAAAAGTTTATTGGAGAATATTGACTGAAAGGCTGATGGAAATAACAGAGAAGGTTAGTAAGGAGCAAGGAGGTTTCAGGAAAGGGAAGGACTGCATGAATGAAATATTTACAATTAAGATGATAGTTGAATAGTATCTAGGAAGAGGTAGGAAACTATATGCAGCCTGTATGAATCTTAAGAAGACATATGATAGGAGAAGATAAGGAAGATCTATGGAAAGTTCTAGGAATATATGGTGTAGGAGGACAGTTAGGTAATGGAGGGAAAAAAAAGGCATTTCATAGAGGAGCGTATTCATATGTGAGGGTGGAGGTGAGACAGGGATGTGATGTCGCCATAGCATATCAATATCTTTACGGATGATTTTATGAGGGAAAATAAAGCCAAGGTTGGGAATATTGGAGCAAGATTGAGGTTGCATTTTGCTGATTAGCCTGTGATTGGATGTTTGCAGATGACACTGTCTTGCTTGCTGACAGTAAAAGGGAACTTAAGATTAAAAATGTGGTGAATTAATTTAATAGGGTGTGTACAAGAGTGATATTGAAAGTTAAAGTAAATTGATCTTATTTGAGAGAAGAGGATATATAGGTGGTGAAGTTCAGCACGCATTGTAGCTAGTGTGAGTGTACCACTTGCTAAGAGATTCCAGGTAATGATAACATAACATAACATATTTATAGGACAACAAAGGGTAGTCTACTTATCCGGAAACTGTGCTATGGATAAGCAATGTTTTGAACTGGTTTGGACACATTGAGAAAAAATGAATGGTTAGTTGGAAAAGATGTACATGAGTTAGGATACTTACTGGCCAGAGCCATGACTCTTCGCATTAGGCTGATTGAGAGATATGTTTAGTGCTTGGTTGCGTTGTCTTTTTATTGCCTTTTCAATAAGGCTGCCTTTTCGTTTGCGACCCTTTCCAATGGGTGCAGCTCCTCGTGGCATGCCCACCTGGCGTCGTGCAACAGTAGTGGGCTGGCAAGGTATTTGCCACGACCAGCTCCCTGCATAGCAGAACTACCAGTGCTGTGAAGAAGGCTGTTCAGTTGATTTGATGTTCGAACAGATTTAAGTCTTGACAACAGTTTCTGCATTCCCTCAAGAGTCTGTTCATCTCCATACTGAGTAGCAAGGTGGAGCATAGTGTCATTAATTTCTGTTATTACTTGTAATACTGCTGCACCTGTAGGTTTGGTAGAATTACTTACGTCTCCAGTTTCATTACATTCCACTTCTGGCTTTATGTTTGTAGGTGGCATCTCTACTTCCACATTATCTACATCATGAGCTGCACCATGAGACTTTTGTTTTCCTCCAGTATGTGAGTGATCATCCCCTGTTACTGATTCAGAGTTTTCTTTCAAGGTAACAAAGAAATCCAAGGGTGGTACGTTTTCATTTCCAAGTGCAATACTTGCAAGCCAGTGCCTATTTTCTGGGCTATTTTCCAATATCTGAGGTAACTGCAAGAGGAACTGTTCTGAACAAGCAGCCTGATGTTTGCAAACTTTACCAGTCATACCAGTACTGCACTCGCACAAGCCAATTTAAGATCTACAGTATACTGTATTTGTTCCTTTGACTGGCTTTTAACTATGAACTGATGCTGATCTTCATTATACCTAGTGATGCTTTCCTTACTAATGGAAATCCCAGTTGGTGGCTTCACTACTTTCCTTCTACAGAGAGACACATCAATGAGGCGTTGTTTCATATATTCATCAAATATTTCATTCATAAACATGATCAGTTGAGTCGTGTTGTAGGCTTTACATCTGCAGGGCAAACCAGAAACATGTATAGCATAAATTTTTGTCCTGATTTCTAAAATATTACACATTGGTGCACAATTATTATACGTATATTATATACTATAAAGGTTTTTTTATTAGCTAAATATCGATGAACATTATTTATAGAGTATGTGCATAGCAAAACATTATTTTTAGTTGTTTTTCACAGTGATAAAAATTTAATTATATGTCAGTGTACTGAATTTGTAACTTTTTACTATTAGGCACTAGTAGTTTAGTAAGGAACTTCTTTAGTGTTACAATACCACAAATTTGCTTAATATATAATACCTTGCTGCTATGGGGAAACTGTATTTCTTCTCTATCTTCTAAGGTGAAAACTGAATTTCTTCCCTGAATCCCTATCTTGTATGAGGAAAACTGTATTTCTTCTCTATCTTCTAAGGTGAAAACTGAATTTCTTCCCTGAATCCCTATCTTGTATGGGGAAAACTGTATTTCTTCTCTATCTTCTAAGGTGAAAACTGAATTTCTTCCCTATCTTGTATGGGGAAAACTGTATTTCTTCTCTATCTTCTAAGGTGAAAACTGAATTTCTTCCCTATCTTGTATGGGGAAAACTGTATTTATTCTCTATCTTCTAAGGTGAAAACTGAATTTCTTCCCTATCTTGTATGGGGAAAACTGTATTTCTTCCTTTCTTCAATAGGGATATCTGTATTTTATGACAAATAATATACAAAGTCAAAATCTCTTCCAACGTCTCAAAAAATTTTCCTAGAAATTTGCCTAGGGGGCAATCTCCCCTATGGCCCCCCCACTGGCTACGCCACTGGGGAGGATTATTGGAAAAAGTACATCATTGTAAATTCGTCAGTCATCGATGGGTTCCTGCATATACAAACATTATAAGGAATATAATACATGTTTTATATGACGTGTCAGAGGTCACTTTACCATTTTCTTTATGTGTACAATGTATTCCATGTTTAACCCCATTTTTCCCGGAAAACAGGTAAAATAGGGCTGAAAGTTAGGTTTAGGAGAGGGCTGATTGACCTATTAGCCTTTTTCCCATAGCATACAGTATTAACTATGAACGAATTCGCTATGAACGACCCCGTTCATCGACCTATTAGACGTTTATAGCTTGACTGAGGTATATATAATGACAAATGGCACACTAACCTGTTGAGAATGATATCTTTAATGATGCACATGGTAGATTCTGCAAAATTATTTGTGTGGTGTCCACGTAGCAAAATCCAGCCCTGTACACAGTACTCCATTCTTCCTTCCTTTCTATCAGCTTTGCCAGATACCTGTAAATGCAATATACTTTAACTACATTGAAATAACATATTATCAGTGCATTACTTATGTACAGTCCCCTGCCACCTCAATGCCTCCACCAATGCATTTTCGTTCCTATATCTGGCAATTGTGGCTATATTAAGACAAAACAAATACATGGTGCGAATCGTTACTAAGAGAAGGGCAGGGTAGTTTAAACTTTTTGCCTGTCATTCATCACAGGTGGGAAGGACTTTGATAGTGTCAGACGAAATGTTGTTAGAGGAGGGGTCTGTACATGACATACACCAACAAGGAATGATTATCTGTACTATACATTTTAACTGTCAAGAATGTACGCAAGTCAAAATGAATCTTATAATATGATGCATTAAAACATTCAGCAAACTGGACGATAAAGACAAGCAAGCCACCAAAACAAACGTAAAGCGCATACTAAATTTTAAAAGTATTAATCCACATCCGCATCAGTACATCTGCATTTTAAAATTATCTTTAAACGTACACCATGTGTACATATCCAAGTGCAAAATAAACATGCTGTTCATAATAAAGATGTGCACCAACATGAGTAGGCAACTACAAGAATAATCATATCAAACTTCAGCAAACCGCAGAAAAGACAGAGCAGCCACCACCACACATGCATAGGCAGAATGAAATTGAAAATCTAATCATACATTCACTAAATATACTTTGAATGGTTTGGTTACCATACCAACGTATGTATTTTTTCCCTCTTGTACGGTAGCCTATATCTGAAAGATTGAAAGATTAATACATAATCTGTTAGTCTTCACTAGCTAAATGGAAACTGTCAAACATCCACAGATATAATACAATTGAGCTTAAAAAAATGACCATCTTATTTCATCTAAAAATTAATAATGGTCACATATCTACAATACATAGGTAACTGTACCTCATGTACTGGTTATACTTTTGGGCTTCTGGGTAATGAAAAAAGCAATTCCATTCATCTTGAAATGTTTCATCTGAATCAGCATATACCAGATTCTTTGCCACTGTCATTAGTACTCGGCGATCTTCCTTCTTGATGCCATGTGAACCATCACACAGCCACCTCCAGACCTGCTGCAGGATGTGGAATATGCACAGAAAGCGCTGAGATTCTGGCCATACAGTCTTCAAGGCATTACGCTCAGCGTCACTGTTGTCTGTTATGAAACAAGCTGGATGCCCTTGTTGGAAAAAGGCAGTCTCACCGAGCACCTTCCTCAGTAACTGAAAACCTGAAAAAATATAATGAAAGGTATATTACCATACCTACGTATTCCAACAATAGGATGTGAAACCACAGGGGGAAAATGCTTCATTGCAAAATATATATATATATATATATATATATATATATATATATATATATATATATATATATATATATATATATATATATATATATATATATATATATATATATATATATATATATATATATATAAATGCTGTATAGCTTTCTTCATCCTGAGAAGATGTGAAGATGACTCCAAGGGGAAGAGCTCCAGCTGGCCCAGCACACAGAAAAGGAGTTACTGCTGTGTTCAGTTGATCTAAGTGACTTGTAGTGTCGACGAACACAACTTCACCAGCTTCTCTGCATTTTTCATGAATTCTGCCCATAAATTCAGTGACTAACACAACTGCAAATTTCTCCCCGTCAGTTTTATATTCAATCTTGGAAGCTTTTGAAGTAGCAGCGTAGTTCTCAATGGAAGCAAACATATCTCCTCCTCCTAAAGTGCCATGGTTTGCTTTGAGCCACAGGTTCCGTATGTGATAGATGACTCTATGGGAGGATTTATGGCAGAATTGGCCTTAGTAGCGAGACTTGCACTGACATTTATTTGATCTTGGTAACATCTTGCAGCCTGCGCTACAGACATGCCTGAAAAAGAAATATGCATTTGTAATGATAAACTAGATTAAAGTAGATGGGTAGAAATTTTATCGAGTACAGGAATATCCCACTTGTCTGTGTGCCAGGTATTTCCTCTTCCTGTATTGCGATGCATTGATTGAAAAACATTCAAACATACTAAATTAGCACAGTACCTAATTATATATATATATATATATATATATATATATATATATATATATATATATATATATATATATATATATATATATATATATATATATATATATATATATATATATATATATATATATATATATATATATATATATATATATATATATATATATATATATATATATATCGTGATTGCAATAGGAATTATGGTATTTATGAGGTAGTGAGTTCCTTGATGTTACACTCAATAAATGTAGCCACAACTATTCTCATGTACACTTACCAATATTGAAATACTTGAAGTAAGCATTCTTGGTGTCTGGTAAAACTCTCAGTTGTTGCAGAGCAGATGCAGAGTCTGTAGGATGATTGTGGACACCCTTTATGATGATCATACATGGATGGGTCCTGACATCCTTATCTCTTGTAGGTGTCTCTTGTGATGAGCTTGATTTTCATGTCCATTGTTACACTGCATCTGGCAATATAATTACATAATTATATATTAAGTCTTATAATATAATCTTCCTTCCTGGATAAATTTATATGTAGAAGGCAAAGCACTTGTGATAATTTCTAATTAATGCCTCTATGCTAATGCATGCGCAGTCAATTGTAGCAATTTAAATGTGTCTGAGTATAGTGCCGTCACAGGTAAAGTTCGGTCACAGTATAAAAGTAAATACAATAGTCCTATAGCTCTTTGATACAGCAATACTAACCCTGTGTTTGTTTTTATAGCTCCTTTATGGCGTCTGTCGCCATGCATGCAGATGAATTTCTGGTGAAATGTGTATCTTACACCTGTGAAATATCTTGATACATTGAAGCAAACACTATTCTTCATAGTAAAAATTTCTTTCCACCTCCATGCGTCCTCATCATTAAATGCATTAGTTTTCACTTGTATTTCATCTTTTCATTTTTCAAAATTATATTACTGAAGCCTTCTGTTGTGAAATCAAGTTGGAAGGCCATTTTCTTTACATAATTAATGTGCTTGCTGACACTGGTGATCTGTGGAATAGAACATACATATGCAGCATTATTCTCCTGTGAATAAAATTCAAACCAAAAACTATATATATATATATATATATATATATATATATATATATATATATATATATATATATATATATATATATATATATATATATATATATATATATATATATATATATATATATATATATATATATACACACACACACACACACACACACACACACACACACATACACGGTTAGCCCTTCATGGCTAGGTTAGGTTTTGGCTTGGTTAGGATAGCCCAGCAGGATTAGCATGGGTTACCTTAGCCCAAGAGAGTTAGTAGGTTAGGTTAGGTTTGCCCCCCAGGATTAGGCTGTAGGTTTTTTTTCAAAATTCAGTGCCATTCTAGCTCCTCTATTCTGGCGTACTGGTGTGAGGAACTACAAGTGTGAGGAATGTGGGAAAACATTCATGGAGAAGGGTACCCTCACCAGACACATCCTTACACACACTGGTGTGAGGAACTACAAGTGTGAGGAATGTGGAAAAACATTCATGGAGAAGGGTACCCTCACTACACACATCCTTACACACACTGGTGTGAGGAACTACAAGTGTGAGGAATGTGGGAAAACATTCATTAACCCGGTAGCAGCGACGGGCCAAATATGTGGCTTTACCGTGTACCAGCGACGGGCCACATTTTTGCCATGATATAAACCCCCCAAAATAGATGATGCATAAACTGATCACAAATGCGTTGATATATATTATAAAATGGTTTGCGTGGGTCATGATTTTTTCTCATTTTTCTCGCTTTGAAGGGCCTTTAAGAAACATGATCCTCGCAGCTTCCGGGTTAAAAAGAGTCACCTCACCAGACACATCCTTACACACACTGGTGTGAGGAACTACAAGTGTGAGGAATGTGGGAAAACATTCATGGAGAAGGGTCACCTCACCACACACATTCTTACACACACTGGTGCGAGGAACTACAAGTGTGAGGAATGTGGGAAAACATTCATTAAAAAGAGTGACCTCACCAGACACATCCTCACACACACTGGTGTGAGGAACTACAAGTGTGAGGAATGTGGGAAAACATTCATGACGAAGGGTCACCTCACCAGACACATCCTTACACACACTGGTGTGAGGAACTACAAGTGTGAGGAATGTGGGAAAACATTCATAGAGAAGGGTCACCTCACCACACACATCCTTACACACACTGGTGTGAGGAACTACAAGTGTGAGGAATGTGGGAAAACATTCATGACGAAGGGTCACCTCACCACACACATCCTTACACACACTGGTGTGAGGAACTACAAGTGTGAGGAATGTGGGAAAACATTCATGACGAAGGGTCACCTCACCAGACACATCCTTACACACACTGGTGTGAGGAACTACAAGTGTGAGGAATGTGGAAAAACATTCATTAGAAAGAGTGACCTCACCACACACATCCTTATACACACTGGTGTGAGGAACTACAAGTGTGAGGAATGTTGAGAAAGATTCATGGAGAAGGGTACCCTCACTACACACATCCTTACACACAGTCATCAACAAAGCAATAAACCTAGGGCTTCACCCTAACCTGGTCTCCTGGCTGGCTGATTTCCTGCACCAGCGTAAACAGGTGGTGAGATTTCAGGGAGTGGCCTCCCCTCCTCTACACCTTACTTGTGGGGTACCTCAGGGGTCCAAAATGGGCCCTTTGTGCTTCCTTATCCTAATTAATGACGCCCTGACCCACACACCCCACCGCTGGAAGTACGTGGACGACACCACAGTGGGAGTAACAGTTGACAACAGCAACCCAGATTATTCCCACCTCCAGGAAACACTACACAACCTACACACATGGACAACACAAAACATGGTCACCATCAACGACACCAAAACTACACTCCTACACATCAACACCTCCTCTGCCCCTGTTGCCCCCCCTGTGGTGTCCATCAACGACACTCCCTCCGGGTAGTTACATCAAGAAAACTACTTGGAGTCACCCTGGACAACAAACTCACATGGAAGGAGCACGTCTCCCAGCTCACCAGATCTGCCACCTATAAACTGTACCTGCTGAGGAGACTCAAAACGCTGGGGCCCCTGAGTGTGCGCTGGCGAGCGTGTACTCCTCGTTCATCCTCCCCAAACTGACATACGCGTCCCCAGCGTGGTCTTCCTCCATCAACATCACGCAGCGCCGCCAACTTGAACGCGTCCAGAAGCGAGCCTGCAAAATCATCCTGGGCCCTCACTACACCAGCTACCAGGACGCCTCGACTCCCTCCATCTCACCAGCCTACAACACCGTCACGAGACCCTACTACACCGGTTCGCAACCAAGCTTCTCAACCAGCCCAGACACAGACACATCCTCCCACCCGCAGTGAACCGCCCTCAGCAATCAGTGAGACACCACAACATTATTGCCCCGATACGGGCACGGACTGACCGCTATAAGAACAGCGCAGTGCCCGTGATGGTCAAATATATCAACAATGCAAATTAAGAGCAGCACAATTTGTATGTTTTGTAAATATTTTTCATTAGGACTTATTGTTGTTGTTATTATGATTATTATTATTATTATTATGATTACTATTATTATTATCATTATTATTATCGTGATTATTATTATTATCTTTACTATGATTATTGCTATTATTGCTATTTCTATTTTCCTTTTTATTTTCGATCATACTACTTTGTTCATTTGTCTCATTCATTTCATTTCATCTTCCATTGATGTATATTTTCAGCTCTAGGGCTGCCTGGTACTTCATGAAATAAACCGTTTATTATTATTATTATTATTATTATTACACTGGTGTGAGGAACTACAAGTGTGAGGAATGTGGAGAAAGATTCATGGAGAAGGGTACCCTCACTACACACATCCTTACACACACTGGTGTGAGGAACTACAAGTGTAAGGAATGTGGAGAAAGATTCATGGAGAAGGGTACCCTCACTACACACATCCTTACACACACTGGTGTGAGGAACTACAAGTGTGAGGAACTGTGGTTTTGGGTGCAAACCACAAAAAAGTGTCTTTTTAACTGAAACAGCGATAACAGCCAATAATTATTGCTGGTTAAGGTCTGGTTAAAGTGGTATATGTTCCACAAAGATCAGAATATGGTTAGTAGTAGTAAATTTAGAGCACAGGAAGAGGGATTGCTTGGCTGAGGGTCATTGAGTAAGGCATTGTTTTGAGTGTTTGAACCTGAGTAGGTCATTCTTGGTTCCTTTGCAAAATATTACCCTCACACATTACTTAATAACTAAATCAAACCGTTTATGATATCAATATAATGTGCAACTATTCCATCATACTGAAGGTTGCATTGTATAACACCTCAAAGAAGTGAAACGGAGTTTGTTTACTTACTTCTCAGCTGATTGCGATGTTTACCTAAGTATGTCATTTAAATGCTCCATTTTCTTTTACAATCTTATTTTCTTTCTTTATTTATCACGGTAACTTAACGTATAGTATTTTCCATACTCAAATAAAAACTCAGAATAAAAACATTACGTTTCATTAGCTAACAGACATACACATTGTACGATTGAAATGAATAAAAAAAAATGATTACAGGATTTATGTGACGATGTGACGTCATAGTAATGCTTTCGTCTGTGAAGCGTCTGATTGGTCGGCGGAGGGAATGACGCACTCGTCTCTGAGGCGTCTCATTGGTCGCCGGAGGGTATGGTGTTGAGTCAGTATACAGAGTGTAAAAATGCGCCCGGGACGGACAGGCCCAAAGGCTGCCCAGGAAAGCCGGCCTGGCCCTCGGTTGTCAGTGTCCTCAGCAAGAGGCGCTACAAGCGGCGGGTCGCTGGGCGCCCTAAGGCTGCCTCGTCTGGTCCCGTAATTGAGGCGAACCACGTCCTGCCCTGCCCCGTGGCCGCCGGGGCCCAGGCGAGCCACGACGTGGCCTCCCTGGTGGGCGACATGACCAAGGAGTGCCACGACATGGCCTCCCCAGTGGCCGACGTCGCCTCCCCAGTGGCCGACATGGCCCGGGAGTGCCATGACATGGCCTCCCCTGTGGCCGACGTGGCCTCCACAGTGGCCGACATGGCCCGGGAGTGCCACGACATGGCCTCCCCATTGGCCGACGTGGCCTCCACAGTGGCCGACATGGCCCGGGAGTGCCACGACATGGCCTCCCCAGTGTCCGACGTCGCCTCCACAGTGGCCGACATGGCCTCCCCAGTGTCCGACGTCGCCTCCACAGTGGCCGACATGGCCCGGGAGAGCCACGACATGACCTCCCCTGTGACCGACGTGGCCTCCACAGTGGCCGACATGGCCCGGGAGTGCCATGACATGGCCCCTCCTGTGGCCAACCTGGCCCGGGAGTGCCACGACATGGCCCTTCCTGTGGCCGACATGGCCCTGGGGTGCCAACCCCCGCCAGTCAGCAGCACGGGAGACGCTGCCTGTGGCCCTGCTGCCCAGGCCACTGGGCGAGGCCAGGAGGAGGCCACGCCTGGCCCATTGGTAACGGACGGGCCGTCGCAGGTCACAGGACCATCGTTGGTCCAGGCCGCTCAGTTCCAGGAGTTCCCAGGGCTTGGCACCCCTCCTCACGAGGCAGGAGGCCTTGGTCCATCTTCCCAGGACCAGGGAAGGGAGACTCCTGCCTCAGAGGAGTCCTGCAAGCCCCCGCCCGTGCAGGAGGCGGACGAGTCTTCCTCAGTGGTGCACCGCTGCCTGTACGTGCCCCCGAGGTTCCGGCTGCGCCTTGAGGGACCTAACGGGAGCTTCCTGGAGCACCTGGGGCGCCAGTACGGTGTCCTTGTCTTCACGAACCCCGTCAAGAAGAAAATGCAGATCAGGGGCGCCAGGCAGGGCGTCCTTGACTGTTACGAGGTCGTGAGGGCGCTGCTGGCGGAGTGGCAGGCACAGGACACCGCCTAGTGGTGAGGCGGAGGTGACCTATGACTGTCGCCGCGCAGGTCACAGCCGGTGCCAAACAGCGCCAGGATTGAAGCGTGTGTGCGTGTTAGCGCAACACGCGAAGGAGTGACTGATTTAGTAACATACCGAGGAAAACAGCGAGGGAGGACAATAGCAGTGTGCGACGGTTTGCTTTACGGACACTGGAATCGATATTTGGAAAAGAAAGAAAGGATTTAAGTTTAAGGAACAAGAAAAGGATTTTAGTTTAAGGAACAAGAAAAGGATTCAAGTTTTAGGAACAAAGAAAGGAATTAAGGTTTGGAACAAAAAAGGAATAAAAAATACAAAAAACGAAAAGGAAAAAAAAATACAAAAACGAAAAAGGAACAAAAAATACAAAAACAAAAAAGGAACAAAAAAATACAAAAATGAAAAAGGAACAAAAAATACAAAAATGAAAAAGCAACAAAAAAATACAAAAATGAAAAAGGAAAAAAATACGAAAAGGAAAAATGAAAAAAATACAAAAAGGAAAAAGGAAAAAAATACAAAAAGGAAAAAGGAAAAAAATACAAAAATGAAAAAGGAACAAAAAAATACAAATAGGAAAAAGGAAAAAAATACAAAAAGGAAAAAGGAAAAAAATACAAAAAGGAAAAAGGAAAAAAATACAAAAATGAAAAAGGAAAAAAATACAAAAATGAAAAAGGAAAAAAAATACAAAAATGAAAAAGGAAAAAAATACAAAAATGAAAAAGGAAAAAAATACAAAAATGAAAAAGGAACAAAAAAATACAAACAAAAAAGGAACAAAAAAATACAAAAATGAAAGAGGAACAAAAAATACAAACAAAAAAGGAACAAAAAAATACAAAAATGAAAGAGGAACAAAAAATACAAACAAAAAAGGAACAAAAAAATCAGAGGAATTATGGTTTAAGAAGAAAAGGAATCAAATTTAGAGACAAAAAAAGGATTTAAGTTAAAGGAACACAAAAAGGAATCAAATTCTAGGGACAAAAAAAGAAGGATTTAAGTTAAAGAAACACAGAAAGGAGTCAAATTTTAGGGACAAAAAAAGATTTAAGTTAAAGAAACACAAAAAGGAACCAAATTTTAGGAACGAATAAAAGATTTAAGTTAAAGGAACACAAAAAGGAACCAAATTTTAGGAACGAATAAAAGATTTAAGTTAAAGAAACACAAAAAGAAATCAAATTTTAGGAACAAATGAAGAATTTAAGTTAAAGGAACACAAAAAGAAATCAAATTTTAGGAACAAATGAAGGATTTAAGTTAAAGGAACACAAAAAGAAATCAAATTTTAGGAACAAATGAAGAATTTAAGTTAAAGGAACACAAAAAGGAATTAAATTTTAGGAACAAATGAAGAATTTAAGTTAAAGGAACACAAAAAGGAATTAAATTTTAGGAACAAATGAAGAATTTAAGTTAAAGGAACACAAAAAGGAATTAAATTTTAGGAACAAATGAAGGATTTAAGTTTAAGGAACACAAAAAGGAATTAAATTTTAGGAACAAATGATGGATTTAATTTTAAGGAACACAAAAGGAATCAAATTTTAGGGACAAATGAAGGATTTAAGTTTAAGGAACACAAAAGGAATCAAATTTTAGGAACAAATTAAGGATTTAAGTTTAAGGAACACAAAAGGAATCAAATTTTAGGAACAAATGAAGGATTTAAGTTTAAGGAACACAAAAGGAATCAAATTTTAGGAGCAAATGAAGGATTTAAGTTTAAGGAACACAAAAGGAATCAAATTTTAGGAACAAATGATGGATTTAAGTTTAAGGAACACAAGAGGAATCAAATTTTAGGAACAAATGATGGATTTAAGTTTAAGGAACACAAGAGGAATCAAATTTTAGGAACAAATGATGGATTTAAGTTTAAGGAACACAAAAGGAATGAAATTTTAGGAGCAAATGAAGGATTTAAGTTTAAGGAACACAAAAAGGAATCAAATTTTAGGAGCAAATGAAGGATTTAAGTTTAAGGAACACAAAAAGGAATCAAATTTTAGGAGCAAATGAAGGATTTAAGTTTAAGGAACACAAAAAGGAATCAAATTTTAGGAGCAAATGAAGGATTTAAGTTTAAGGAGCACAAAAAGGAATCAAATTTTAGGAGCAAATGAAGGATTTAAGTTTAAGGGGACGCTCACCACCTTAATCATGAAATTTTCATCAAAAAATCGAAATTTAGATATTGGCATATTTGAATAATATAACTATCCTAGAAACAAAATATTGGCGAGATATATTTTTTGCGCGCAGTCGACGGGATGTGGAGCGAGTTTAAAGGGACCGAGGGGCGTATCCAATTAAAGGGCGCACGCCAGATTCCTCCCTATACACATGTAAACATAGCTATTTTTCGCGTGTTATATTCCCTGTGGGTTACATATTTGTGTACCCGGCAACTATGCGGGGGTGAGGGACCGCGAGGGTGGCGAGGCACGAGAGTTTGAGAGCGTCAGTTACTTAGCAAACAGCAGAGACACACTACGTAGTTCACACACACACCTGCCTTTGTGTCGTGTTTACTTCACACTCCTGCCATTGGGAGGATTTATACTACTCCTAACTGCTGTTCAGACATCAACTGCTGAAGATGAAGAGGAAAACAAAAGAAAGAATGAAGAAACTGAACCAGAAGTGGCAAGATAGTAGTAGGCGCGAGGCTACAAACACGTGACTCACCACCAGCTGATCCGTCACCACCTCCCTCACCCCCACCACCTCCTTCTCCACCACCAACGCTGCTTCCACCATCATCACCACCACCATCACCACCTTCAGAGACAACATCTGACAAAGTGACTCATACTAAATCTAAAGAAAAGCTGGAAAATAGTGCAACTATAACAGATAACAGTGCCACGAGTGGAGACAGAATTTTTGTTAGTTTACCTGGAAAATATGTTGGAGTGGGTTAGAGCAATTGCCCGGTGCACATGTGGGTCAAAAATGAAAGTGAAGCAACAGAGAACAATAGGGATGGCCAGATATTTTGAAGCAAAGTGTAACAATTGTGACAGAAAAGTTGAGATGTGTACATCACAAGGAGGACAAAAGAAAATGAGTGATGAACAAAGTGAAAATCGTCCCTATGATGTGCACCAAAAGCTTGTGACCAGTACCTTACTTGCTGCTTCAGGATATCAAGGTGTTACTAATTTATGTGCCAGCTTTGATATGAATCCCTTATCAGAAAAAAATTACTTCAAATTAGCGAAAGGTGTTCAGCAGAGTGCCTTGGAAAAGCTTGAAAGGGTAATGGAAAACACTCGTTCAGCCTTACATGCAAGATTGAGGGAGAAGGGTGACGAGAATGATGTAAAATGTATTCGTGTTTCGTGTCAATGATATGACAAAGTGATGACACCCCAGCAGTGAGGTTTTATAACCGGTAAAAGCGCACCATCATTTAAAAAAAAAAATAATATATACAGTAAATATGTATATAATTAAATATATTTCTGTCCGCTTGTTTTATATACATTGTATAATAATTTGTGTGAACATAATAAAAAATCGCACAATAAATAAAGAGTTGTACATTACTGAAACCTTTATACGCTAATATCTCAAAACCACATATTTTCACATAAAAAAATATGCCAAAATTTTATAATCAATTGTAGAAGCCTGAAAATGCTTCTGGTAGTGTATAATAGATATATCTTTATTTCTGTGGCTCTTTTTTCCGATATCTTAAAAAACAGAGTGACAGTTACCATATAAGTGGAGAAATAGGGTGCGTCGTTACGTAACTTACGTTACGAAAATTACGCTATGCGTCGTAGAGCGAATTTTTAAAAAAGCAGGTGTGTAAGTGTTCATAAGATCTTTAAGTATTACCATGCAAAAGCAGAAGTTTGTAGTACAAAAAATACGACGTACGTATTTGATAACGTATAAAATATTCTATTACGTTATAACTTTGTAACGTCGGGACGTAGGAAGTTCTCGGGTTTACAATATATTTCTATCTATATTTTAAGCAAAACCTGAAAGTTTCATGTTGAAAGACCGAAAACTTTTTTTTTAACGAATATTTTTATGTAAGGTGGTGAGCGTCCCCTTAAGGAACACAAAAAGGAATCAAATTTTAGGGATAAATTAATTTTTAAATTTAAGGAACACAAAAAGGAATCAAATTTTAGGGACATTAATTTTTAAGTTTAAGGAACATAAAAAGGAATCAAATTTAAGGACAAATAATTTTTTTAATTTAAGGAACACAAAAAGAATTAAAATTTTAGGGACAAATAAATTTTTAAGTTTAAGGAACACAAAAAGGAATCAAATTTTAGGAACAAAGAAGGAATTTAAGTTTTAGGAACAAAAAAAGGTATTATTCTAGATCAGGGCCCAACTCACAGCCACGAACGCCTTGGTGCTCCATGAAGGGCTCAGTGTCCATACAACACATTGCCGTATTGCTTTGCCGCCGTAAATCATTTGTTCTTGTGATATGGGTTTTTTTTTCGTAAATATTTACGTCAGTCGCTACCGCCATAATAGTGTGAGAGGGAAGGAAGGAAACTGTTGTACTTCTCTAATTTACCGGTGCATCATACATGTGGGGGGGTCCAGGGGGGAGCAGCCCCCTTTGGTTAGAAAGGGGTCGAGGGGGGCGAAGCCCCCCCGTTAGAGGTTAGGTTATGCAAAGTTCGGTTTGAGTAGTTTAAAATATGCTCCCCCACCCAAATACTCCGATTTCCCACGAGTCCCCAAGATCGTTAGGGGAAATGGATTAGGCCTTTTTCTTTGCTTTTAAGTACTTGCGCCTTCATATTATGATTTAGGGACATGTGTTTCGTCCCTTAACTATAATATGGAGGCATAATATCGTATCGCCAGCAAGGATCCTGGCGCCAAGACAAAAACATGGCGGCGGCGGCGGCCGATGCTGCGAGGAATACCTCCTCGCTGAAATAAATCGCTCTGCTGACCACCACGTATGAGCGCTGGGGGAGTACACAGCAGGGAAACATTAATTTGCCTGATTCTGTTTTGTTTGTCCACTTGTAATCTTTGTGAGCGGTGCGGTGCGGTGAGTGATAAAAAAAAAAAAAAATATATAGATATATATATATATATATATATATATATATATATATATATATATATATATATATATATATATATATATATATATATATATATATATATATATATATATATATATATATATATATATATATATATATATATATATATATATATATATATATATATATATATATATATATATATATATATAAATATAAAGCAGTGCGCGTTGAACCTCTCACAGTAACTCCCAGTAACTCCCAGTAGTCTTCTGGAAGAGGCCCAGCTCAGGCCTGTGTATCCAGCTCTGGACTTTGAACTGAATAAGTGGTGGTGGTGGTGGTGTCAATTTGAATAATATTATTATATTGAATTTTGGCTCTATAGTATGTAATAACTCTCTGCGAGTTATTTTGCGACTGCGGCGGCTGGTGTTCAACAGGCTTTGAAAAGTCTTTTTTTTTCATTGATTTAATGATTTGCGACAGAAACAGTCAGCAGAATATTTCACAGCACACCGAAAACTACCAGAAAAAAAATAGTTTCGTCCACCAGTGTCTTGTGGGGCCTAATCTAGAAATTTACCCCCCCCCAAAAAAAGATTAAAGTTTTAGGAACAAAAAAGGAATCAATTATATGGGAACAATGAAAGGATTCAAGTTTTTAGTAACAAAAACCTAAATTTAAGGAACAAAAAATGAATCAACTTTTAGGAACAAAAAAAGGATCTAGGTTTTTGCGACGGTTTATTTTTCGGACAAAGGAATCAACATTTATGAACCAGGAAAGGACAAGTTTTTGCGTTGCGTTACTTTCATCGGCGGAGGAATCTTCTCTCCGGAACCCGTGAAAGGACTTGAGTGTGACGCGAGTGTGATCGACGCTGTGTTGTTTTTATCGCCCGAGGAAGTGAACAACATTTCCTTCACCGTCCTCCCGGTTGTTTGTCAGTTTGTCTTAAAAAAACTCATAAATAGATTCACACCCAGAATTATTACAGGCTGTCCAAACGAAGTCTTCTTCTTAGCCTGGGCGCCATTTGTCAGGCCTCTTCTAACTGGCTGGACTCCTCTCCGGCTCCCTGTCCCCCACACGTGCCCTCGTGCCGTGTGTTATACAAGGCAGCTCCTGTAAGCCTAACCCCACCTAATTTCACTATCCATAAATTTAACCAACCTTCTCTTGAATGTATCTCTTGTATTGGCATCCACAACACGACTGCCAAGCCTGTTACACTCATCCACCACTCTATTAGACATTCAAGAGTCATATTTATGCTTTAGTTTCGCTTTTCTTTTATCAAACAAGCACGAATAATAGTGTTTTCCGTGTTATTATTCCACTTTACGAGATACACAAGACTTCTATAAATACTTTGCTCGCACTTTAGCTTATCAAGCGGGGATGAATATAAATGTTTCCGAGATACTTCACTATATGAGGAAACACGACTTCCATTTATGCTTTGATGTCACTGGGTAACAAAAAAATATTTTTTGAAAATCGTCCAGGGTTTTCCAGCTGAATTAGACTAATTTTGATGCTCTGAGTCCGAAAATGACCTTGGTTTTGCTCAATCAGGTCAAGATTTTTTGCTACAGAATTTTTTTTATAATCGATTTTTCGTAAAAAAAACTAATTTCTGCGGATCATCAGCTGAGAAACCCTGACGATTTTTTCCGTTTTCCTCAAGAAATAAAAGTCAACGTATCCAAATTCATTCAGTTTTTATTTACTCCATCAAATTTGATAAGCATGTTATACTTCTAAATAAACGTTACGTGACACAAAATTTCAGAGTTCACGGCATAAATCGGCGTTTCTTCGATTCCCGTGCGTGAGCAGCTGCTGGGTTGTCTCTCTTCAGCGACCAGCAGTAGTCCGCCAGCATGACTGCATCCCACCTCCCCTGGTACCTCTCCTCCATTTGGCGCATGTCCTGATGGAGCCTTTCTCCCTGCTCGTCGCTCATCGCCCCAAGGTTTTCAGGAAACTTCTCCATGTGTGAGAATAGGAAGTGCATCTTTATACTCATCAAACACCCGAGTTTTTGAAAAGCCTCTATCATGCTGCTGATGAGTCTGGCGTGGTTTGCTGCCTTCGTGTTCCCCAGGAAGTTGTTCACCACCTCCACAAACGATTTCCAGGCGGCGCACTCTAGCGTGTTCATGGAGTTTTGGAACTCTGTGTCGTTGATGAGCTGCCGTATCTGTGGGCCATCGAAAATGCCGGCCTTCAGCTTCTCAATGGTCAGTCGAGGAAAGGCTCGGCACAGGTAGTTGAAGCACCTCCCATCCTTGTCCAAAGCGCGCGTGAACTGTTTCATTAACCCAAGCTTCATGTGCAGCGGTGGGATCAATATCTTCTCCCGGTCAACAAGAGGTTCGTTTATGATGTTTCTCGCCCCAGGTACTAACTGCACTCGCGCCGGCCACTCTTTCTTTACATAGTGCTGGGCTCTGTCTCGACTGTCCCACATACATATAAAGCATGGGTACTTTGTGAACCCGGACTGCTGACCAAGTAGAAAGTTCACCATCTTGAGGTCGACGCAGATGATCCATTGGTGCTGCTCATATTGGATTTTGTCGAGCACGTACTTCACTGCTTCATAGTTCTCTTCGAGAGTTGTGGAGTGCGCAAGAGGGATTGAGGCGAACTGGTTCCCGTTGTGGAGCACACACTTCAAAGAGCGCTTGCAGCTGTCAATGAAGAGTCGCCAATCTCTCGGATCGTATTGAGAAGCGCCGAGTTTAACAAAAAGACCGGCGACATCTCGGCAGTACACGAGGTCTTCCTCCTGGCAGAAGTAGCCCATGTAGTCCTCATGCCTTCTACGAAAGAAAGTGATACGCGCGTCCTCGCCAAGTAGATTTTTCTCTTTGAGTCTAGAGGCCAACAGCTCGGAGGAAGTCTTCGACAAGCTGAGATCCCGAACCAGATCATTAAGCTCACCTTGTGAAAAGGGCTGCGGACCATACTCCTCTTCTGTATCTCCTCCCTCGTCTGTAGTGGTGGCCTCGTCGTCGCTGTCAGGAAGCTCTCTGAACGCTGGTACAGGAATTTCTTCGCAGTGAGCAACTGGACGGCGGGCAGATGGAAGGTCGGGGTACTGGAGGCTGTGCCGATTCTTCCGGTTGATGCCAGTAGTATTGATGGCGCAGAAGTAACAATCCGATGCATGGTCAAACGGCTCCCTCCAAACCATCGGAATCCCAAACTTCAGTGAAGTTTTCGCGCCCTTCGTCCACCGCCGGAGGTATTCCACGCACGTCTTGCACACCGTGTGCGGTGCCCAGGACTTATCTTGGTCACCCAGCTTGACTTCAAAGTAAGCCTGGTAGGCGCGCTTCACAAATCCTGTGATGTTCTTCCTGTCCACTGACAGCGTGTATTCTCCGCAGATGTAGCAGAAAACGTCAGGATTATTCCTGCATGACCGTCGCGCCGAAATATTAAAAAAAAATATATGTAATATGTAATAGCAGGATGCAGCTGACTGTCAGCAGGATGACTGACTGACACGTATGCAGCTAATTTAGAGAAGTAAGTTAGTTTTGTAATTCGATAT
>NW_026111872.1:0-27500 GCF_024679095.1 Eriocheir sinensis | reverse complement strand
TAAAATCTGAGGATTTTATAGCCTTTTTAAGTTTTGTTATACTTATATAAAAAACAATTAATCGGGATTTTATTAGGGAACGACTTTGAATTTTTTGATACCGCTGCTCATGGAGACTCATATATGCCTAAGGGAGGTGCCTGTTTTAGTTTCAGGTCGCTAGCTGCTTTGGTTTTGAAAATATTTAAATTTTAAATTTTTGAAAATCGGCCCCCTGCGAATCGGCCCCGCGCCCCGTTTCCCGTCAAGAGATTGTGAAGTCTATGGTTTTCTACAAAAATCACATAAGAAACAAGAAGTTTGCGAGTCACCGTCATCTTCTACCGGTACAAGCCAAACAACTACAGAATCTACTACAGAATCTAAGTCATCCAAAGCTCCGGTAAGTTTGATATTGACAGTATCAATATACTTCACACTTGAGCATTATAAATATATAAATCAACATGATTATGTATAATACACATTAATTGCTTTATTGTACATTTGTTTATGAGAGTTTTGGTATGACTGTGTTCAAGTGTTGGTTATGATTACATTCAGTTAAGCTACTTGTTACTGTTACGCAGTGGCGTAGCTTCGCCATCATTTTGGTGTGTGTGTGTGTGTGTGTGTGTGTGTGTGTGTATTGTTCCCAATAGCGTTAATGTTAAATTAACGTTAATGTGCTGCCCAATAACCTCAATGGGCATGTTCAGTAAGGGTTATTGAGCACGGTCCCGATGGGCACTAGCGTTAATTTAACTATTAACGCTATTGTGCTCGATATATATATATATATATATATATATATATATATATATATATATATATATATATATATATATATATATATATATATATATATATATATATATATATATATATATATATATATATATATATATATATATTTCTATATTCACAACAGGGATGTGTGTCCTCTGATTCTCCCAGTTCCTGGGAGTGCGAACAGAAGCTCAATGAGTTAGGATCCATTCCCAAAGATACACCTGCTGCTCCTTCCACAAGTGCTACCACACCATATACCTCTTGTCGTGATGACGTTGGCATAGCGTTGGATAATCTGTCAGAGCTAACAGATGACGACCGCTTACACTTGCTAAATAATCCCTGGAAGCCTCCAAAAGACTTTTCTTGGCCATACACTGAGCGCAAAGATGGCAATAAGATAAGGAAAAAGTACTTGGGTCTTCAGCACTTAACAGGCTCTTATGACTGTTTTGACTATTCTCGCACAAAAAACGGGGTTTTTTGTACCGTTTGCGTGTTATTTGGAAATGACTCAGCTGGTGGCAACAAACTAGGCAAATTGGTAAAAGAACCATTAATGTCATTTAGTCATTTAACTGGTAGAGATGGTTATTTAACTGAGCATATGAGGAAGTCATTTCATGAAGTCAATCTCTGTAAAGCAAATAACTTTAGACAGGTTATGGCATCTGGCAGTAATATTGCCACACAGCTGCAGTCAGAGAAGGAGAAAATGAGACGCAAGAATTGTGCTGTGCTAACTCGCATAATTAAAGCAATTGAGTTTCATGGGAGGTTAGGATTACCTCTACGGGGGCACAGAGACAGTGGACATCTTAGTGTACAAGATTGTAACTTTACCCAAGGGAACTTTAGGGCTACTTTACAGCTCATGTGCACCTCTGGTGATTCTATCCTGGCAGAACACATTTCCAGTACCAGAAAACGAGGGACGTATATCTCGCCCCTTTCTCAAAATCAGCTGATAGAAAACATAGGAACAGTGTTGACAAGAGATGTAGTTTCAAAGCTGAATTGTTCTAAGTTTTTCTCTCTTTTAGCAGATGAAACCACAGATATTAGTGGACAGGAACAACTTAGTATCTGTGTGAGATTTGTTACGCCAACATGCTCAGTGCAGGAAAGGCTGCTTTGCTTCTCAGTAGTTTCAGATATGACAGGAAAAGGCTTAGCTACTACACTGTTGAACATTCTGCACAAATCTCACATAAATACTGAGTTTATGGTAGGACAAGGATATGATGGGGCAGCTGCAATGTCTGGTGAATTCCATGGTGTGCAAAAGTACATAACAGATGAATGTCCTGCTGCTACGTACGTACACTGTATGTCCCATTGCCTAAATCTTTGCCTAGAAAGCAGCAAATATAAGAGAAATCAAGTTTGTAATAACTGTCATGAGAGAGATCATCACATTTTTCCGGGACTCAACTAAACGTTCTTCTTATCTGAAAAGTAAAATACTAGAGGAATGCCCTTCAGACTCTCATGACAGACTGAAAAAACACTGGCCGACTAGATGGGTTGAGTCCCAAGAGTCAACACAAATATTCAGATCACTGTATCCAGCAATTTTGACATCCCTTGATGATTTCTCCACCTCAAAAGATTTAAACATGGCAGGCAAATCTCTGGCCTTTTTCAAAAGTATGTCATCAGATTCATTTATTGTTAGTATGGAGGTTCTCTCAGTTATCTTAAATGTTACCAGACCGCTGTCGGAAAACTTCAAGGTACTGAAATAGATCTAGTGCAGGCTCTTGACAGTGTGAAAGATTGTGTAGATGTGCTGCAAATGTACAGGAATGATGATACATTCAAAAGATTGTTTGAGACTGCAAAGCAAAAGTGTGGAAGAGACATTCAAGTCCCAAGGAGTGTAGGAAGACAGCAGCACCGCTCTAATCCTCCCACTGAATCTGGTGATGCAGAAGCAGAAGCATACTCCTACTACAGACGAGCTGTTTTTTGCCATATATTGATACAGTACTACAACAGCTGAATGACCGCTTCACTTCACAGCATTCCTCATGGCAAAAGCTATGCTATCTCTTGCCTTCTCTTTGTGCAAATAAAGAATTTTCAAATTTACATGAAGCAGCTGCAAAATACAGTAAATTCCTGAAAGGTAGCATTGAGGAGTTGGAAGCAGAATATCACAGATGGCAAAACACATGGATGAATCGGGAGGAAAAAGATAGACCTAAATCTGTTATTGCCTCTCTGAAAGTGTGCAAAGAATTTGGCACATATCCAAACATTGAAACACTGTTGCACATCTTTGCAACACTTCCTGTGACAACTGCTACAAGTGAGCGATCTTTCAGTTGCTTTAAGTATCTAAAGTCATACCTGCGCTCCACCATGTCGGAGCCAAGACTGAATGGATTAGCCTTACTTTTTGTACATAAGGATATTGATTTAAACTATGAAGAAGTAATCGATGAGTTCAGCCGAAAAAATAGGCTGCTAGAATTCAAATGATTCTCTCTCTCTCTCTCTCTCTCTCTCTCTCTCTCTCTCTCTCTCTCTCTCTCTCTCTCTCGCGCTCTCTCTCTCTCTCTCTCTCTCTCTCTCTCTCTCTCTCTCTCTCTCTCTCTCTCTCTCTCTCTCTCTCTCTCTCTCTCTCTCTCTCTCTCTCTCTCTCTCTCTCTCTCTCTCTCTCTCTCTCTCTCTCTCTCTCTCTCAATTCCTTAATCAGGTGAAATTTAGTTTTATATATGAGTTGATTTAGCAACTGAAACTTCATATTATCTCCTCAGGAGATAATATGAAGTTTCCAGTTGAGATTTTTAGTGAAGGACAGTCCTAGGATGTCTAGGGTAGAAGACAGTTATATATATATATATATATATATATATATATATATATATATATATATATATATATATATATATATATATATATATATATATATATATATATATATATATATATATATATATATATTTTTTTTTTGTTTCCCCAAATACAAATTGTTCAAAAACTGTAATTCTTATTTTACCCGGTATGTATAGGTATACGTAAGCTTCTTTAAATTGGTTTACCATTAATATATATTAATTGTGCAATATACCGATCTTGAGACTACAAAGTAACCCTTAAAATGCTTCATTTTAAAAAATATTCACCAAACCCCCAACTCTAGAGGCTCGTTTTGGTCGCTGCTCACACATTGAAAAATCCTAGATTTATTCCTATGGGCCGGGTGACTGTGGCCCCCCCCTCTCCATGGATCTATATACGCCACTGATTACAGGGTTGCATAAGAAAATAAGAACGTAAGAAGTCTGGAATAGGCAGTCACTTTAGGGCTCCATTGATCCTTGCTGAGTTAGGTAATGAACAGACATGACTCACACGAACATAACTGATTCAGAGGGAAGAGGAAACACTATAGGGGTCCATTATTCATGTTTGTAACCTGCAGATTAAACAAAAGAGACTCAGATGGAGGAGGAAGCATTCACGATAGGGGTCCATTTACCCTTGCTGAGTTAGGTAATATAAAAGACATGATGCACGCCAATACAACGGATTGAGGTGGAAGAGCAGGCACTCACTCTAGGGGCCCATTAATCCTTGCGTAGCCTGGATTAACAACGCCACCCACTAATGCCCTGCCATATGTTTCCTGGGAGGCTGCTGTTAGTGTGTGTGTGTGTGTGTGTGTGTGTGTGTGTGTGTGTGTGTGTGTGTGTGTGTGGCTCCGGGACACCAAAGGAAGGTATAAAATAAGGTCTGCAAAGCAAACTCCAGCCACGATATTTATAGTTTCCAGCAAGGCGAATATAATGAGTTTTTGGCCTTTATTCCAACCTGATATGATTCTTCTGCTTGTGTCTCGAGGTGAGGGAAGACCAAGGGAAGGTATATTGAAAGGCCTAAGAAAACGTGATCCAGCCACGTTATTTATAGTTTGAAGCAAGACGAATATAATGAGTTTTTGGCCTTTATTCCAACCTGATACGATTCTTTTGCTTGTGTCTCGAGGTGAGGGAAGACCATGGGAAGGTATATCATATATTACAAGGTCAAAGAAAACAATATCCAGCCGCTCTTCTATGCATGACAAGCGTGTGGCGAGGGGAATGTGTGTTGCTGCATGGCTGACTGTAGCTCATTCATGTTATTAGGAGAGTATAAGTAGAGTGGGTAAACACATTCTGATTTATGAACATTTCAATAATTTTTCTTCAACTCCGATGTACTAAGGTTGGCTATGCATCATCTCATCGTTTGGGTAACGGATTTTTTTTTCCAGTTTATTGCCAAAGAAAAATTTCCAATTCCATCTCTCTCTCTCTCTGCATAAGAAACCTGATATTAATGAAGTTGTTGTTCTCTCACGACGTTTTGTTAAGATATCTTTTGTATGTCTAAGAATCTCGACGTTAGTGAAGTATTTGTTCTCCTACCACGTTTTGTTAATATATCTATTGTTTGTTAAGAGTCTCGACGTTATGGAAGTAGTTGCTCTCTCAAGACGTTCTGTTAATATATCTTTTGTCTGTCTAAGAAGCTCGACGATATGAAGTATTTGTTCTCCTGCGACGTTTCGTTAATATATCTATTGTCTGTCTCGGTAAGAAACTCGACGTTATTGAAGTGATCTTTCCCCCACGACGTTTTGTTAATATGCCTTTCGTTTGTCTCTAAGAAGCTCGACCTTTTTGGAGTAGTCTTTTTCTTTCGATTCCGCTACACTCGACTTTCTACTCTAGTTCATCCTTATACTGTCCAAATCGCTTATGCAAGAGTTAACCAGCATCTTCATTCCTTCATCCCTCGCACTGTTAAAACCTGGAACAATTTATCTTCGTCTGTATTTCCTCCTGCTTGACTTGAATTCTTTTAAGAGGAGAGTATTGAGACACCTCTCCCGAAATTGACCTCTCTTTTGGCCACTCTTCTGAAGTCTTTACAGGGCAGTGTTTAGCGGGCTTTTTATTATTCTTTTTCCTTCGAGCTGCTTCCTTTACTGTAAAAAATAACGTTATAACTCCTGCACAACAATTATACGTAAAGAAAGGCAGCCACACACAGTCACTGGTACGAAAAAAGCTATGAACTAGCTTTTGGCGGGAAACAAGGGGGGGCGTGAGGAGAATCCTTACCGACCTTCTTTCTTTCCTCCTCCTCCGTGTGGCGAGACTTTTTCCATTACATTTGAATTTCCATTTCCGACATTCTCTTCTTTTCTTCTGGAACTAGTTATGGAACACTCGATATTTTTGCATTGAAAGCTGTTGGGATAGTTTTCATTTAATCCATCTGTCTATCTATGTGTGTATCTATCAGTATATCAGTCTATCTATATGTGTGTTTGTTTGATATTTTTACACTGAAAGCTGTTGAAATAGTTTTGATTTAATCTGTCTATCTATCTCTGTGTGTCTATCAGTATATCAGTCTATCTATATGTGTGTTTGTTTGATATTTTTGCATTGAAAGCTGTTGGGATAGTTGTAATTTTATCTATCTATCTCAGTTTGTCTATCAGTATATCAGTCTATCTATATGTGTGTTTATTTGTTATTTTGTCTGTTTCCAAAGGCCACAAAGGAGATTAGTCAGGTTCTCATGAGTGTTTTCACGTTCGGCCTTGGCAGACTATCACAAGGCTCACAAAACTACCCATGGAAAGACAACAACAGCCTCTTGGAAAGCCTTACCAACTTCGGGGAAATGTGTAAATCCAGAAATGTTTTGGAGTATGGACGCACAAAAATAATTATTTTCTTCTTGCCTCCAGCTCCCAAAAATAGTGTGGCTGGATTTTGTTTTGCTAGACCTTAGATTTTTCGTTCCCTTGGTCTTCCATCACCTCGAGACAGAAGGGGAAGAATCATATTAGATCGGAATAATGGGCAAAAAACTAATTATATTCGTCTTGCTTAAGAACATAAGAACATAAGAACGCAGGAGTCTGCAAGAGGCCGGTAGGCCTGTACGAGGCTGGATTATGCTTTGCTAGACCTTATTATATACCTTCCCTTGGCCTTCCCTCACCTCGAGACAGAAGCAGAACAATCATATAAAGTTGGAATAAGGGCCAAAAACTCATTATCTTGCTGCAAACTATAAACAACGTGGGTGGATTTTGCTTTCCCGACCTTGTATAATTCCTTCCCGTGGTCTTCCCTCACCTCGAGGCAGAAGGAGAACAATAATATCAGGTTGGACTAAGGGCCAAAAACACATTATATTCCCTTTTCTTTAAACTATAATATCGTGGCTGGAATATGTTTTCTAAGACCTTTTAACATACCTTCCTTGGTCTTCCCTCACCTCGAGACACAAGCAGAATAATCATATCAGGTTGAAATATGGCCTAAAAACTCATTATCTTCGCCTTGCTACTAAATATAAATGACTTACTTGGAGTTTGTTGTACTAGACCTTATTATATACCTTCCCTTGATCTTCCCTCATCTCGAGACACAAGCAGAAGGATCATATCTAGTTGTGCCAAAAACTCAGTATATTCGTCGTGCTGCAAACTATAAATAACGTGGCTGGATTTTGTTTTCCCAGACCTTGTGTAATACTTTCCCTTGGTCTTCCCCCACCTCGAGACAGAAAGAGGAAAGTCGTATCGGGTTGGAATATTGTCCTTAAAATCTTCTTCTCTGTCTTACAAAATAACGTAACGTGGCGATTTTTTTTTTCCAGACCTTGTGTAATACCTTCCCTTGGTCTTCGACAGAAAGAGGAAAGTCGTATCGGGTTGGAATATTGTCCTAAAAACTTATTCTCTTCGTCTTGTTTCCAAATACAAATAACGTGGCTGGATTTTGCTTTCCCAGACCTTGTGTAATACCTTCCCTTGGTCTTCCCCCACCTCGGGACAGAAAGAGGAAAGTCGTATCGGGTTGGAATATTGTCCTAAAAACTTATTCTCTTCGTCTTGTTTCCAAATACAAATAACGTGGCTGGATTTTGCTTTCCCAGACCTTGTATAATACCTTCCCTTGGCCTTCCCTCACCTCGGGACAGAAAGAGGAAAGTCGTATGGGGTTGGAATATTGTCCTAAAAACTTATTCTCTTCGTCTTGTTTCTAAATACAAATAACGTGGCTGGATTATGTTTTCTTGGACCTTGCTTAATACCTTCCCTTGATCTTCCCTCACCTCGGGACAGAAGGTGAAAAATCGTACCATCTCGAAATATGGGCCTAAAACTTTCTTTTTGTCTTGTTCCCTACTACAAATAACGTTGCTGGATTTGTTTTGCTAGACCTTATTTTATACCTTCCCTTTGTCTTTCCCTCACCTAGAGACAGAAGCGTAGAAGTGGGGTTGGAATATTGGCCTAAAACTCATTATCTTCGCCTTGCTTTAAACTACAAATAACGTGGCTAGATTTTTTTCCCCAGTGCTTATATTAAACTTTCCCTTAGTCTTCCTTCACCTCGAGGCAGAAGGAGAGGAATCAAATCAGGTTGGAATAAAAACCCTAAAACGTCATTAACTTCGCCTTGCTACTATAAATGACTTGCCTGGAGTTTGTTTTGGCAGACCTTATAGCATACCTCCCCTTAGTTTTCCCTCACCTCGGGACACAAGCATAAGAATCATATCAGGTTGGAATACTGGCCTAAAAACATATTCTTTTTCGCTTTGCTTCCAACTAGATAGATGACGTGACTGGATTATGTTTTCTTAGACCTTTCAATATACCTTCCCTTGGTCTTCCCTCACCTCGAGACAGATTCAGAAGGTCGAAATATGGACCAAAAACTTATTATCTTTTCTTGCTCCCAAATACAAATAACGTGGCTGGATTTTGTTTTGGTAGACCTTTTATCACACCTTCCCTTGGTCTTCCCTCAGTCTCGCATCAGGTTGGGAGGCGAGAAGAAAGTTAACGTATATGTATGACGCCGCGCCGCACCTCCGGAAGTAAGAATTTGGTTTGCTGATCTTGCAGGATAAATTTGTGGCTTGTGTTTCCCTTACAGACACACAAAAAAGAATAAAAAAATAATAAAAATGAAAATGAAATACAGTTCCGTTTTTCTCTTCTTTTATTCTGCTTGTTTCTTCCTTTTCCTTTCAGTCAGTTTTTTGGGGTGTGATGTTTTATATATAAATTCGTATGTCTTTTTTTTAGTTTTCTTCCTCTTCTTCCCCCTTTTCTTTGCCGTCTCTTTTTTTTCATTCACCAGTTATATACTTCTCTTTCCCTTCTGTCCTTCATTTATCTATTCACTCAATCCCGTTATTCTTTTGTTTTGTGAGTTTTTTCCTTGCCTGTTTTGGGTTATTCATGTTTTTGGGGGTTCTGAGATTTTATAGGTAAATTCCTATGTTTGTTTCTTCAGTTTCTTTCCCTTCTATATTTCTTCATTCATCACTTTTCTTTCCCTTTTTTCTTTCATGATCCTTTACTTATATGTTCATTTATTCCTTCATTCTTTTGTATATGGATCATGTGAGGTCTGATTTCGCTTTTTATAGTTTATGGGTTAATGCGTATTTCTTTTTTTTATTTCTTCCTCTTTTTTCCTTCTTTCCTTCCTCATTCTTTCATTCATTGATTTGTGGATTGAGAGGTCTGATTTTGGTTTTATACTTCATAGATATATACGTACCTACATATTTTTTTTCATTCTTTCTCTTTCCTTAATTTTTCCATCCCTATTCCTTCCTTCATTCCTTCCTTCATATATTGACTAATAGTTCTGAGCTCGCTTTCTTACAGTTTATAAGTAAATGCGTACATCTCTTTTTCTTCTGTCTGCCTTTCTTTCTTCATTCCCTTCCCCTCGTTCATTCATGGAGTAATATAAGTATGTCTTCCCTCCGTAATCCAGCATGGCCACCCACTCCATACATAACAACGCCTTCATATAGCATCATCCTGGCACGCCCTGGCAGTTTATATTCAAATGCTTACATCTTTTCCTTCTTTCTCTCTCTTTATCTTCATTCACTACTCATTCATTCATAGAGTAAGAGAGTTCTGATTCCCCCTGCTTCCTTCCTTCCTTCCTTCTTCCTTCTTTCCTTCCTTCCTCTCTTCATGCATTCATTGAGTAAAAGAGTTCTAATTCCCCTTTCTTCCTTCCTTCCTTCCTTCCTCCTTCTTTCCTTCCTTCCTCTCTTCATTCATTCATAGAGTAAGAGAGTTCTAATATCCCTCCTTAATCCTTCATGACCATCCATTCCTTATACATAACGACGCCTATATTCATCGCCATCCCGGCATCACCCAGCGACAGTCTTTCAATTAAAGTATCATCAGTCTCCCTCTCGCTGGACCGCCGTGATTTGCCTTCCCTCGTCCGCCCCTCAGCCGCCTCTCATTTGCATGCCCGGCTAACGCTTTGTCGCTGTGTACGGTCCCCTTATCGGTGCTGGCTGGGCGAGGATGGGACGGAACTAGGCTGCGGAGGTGCCATTGATAACACACACACACACACACACACACACACACACACACACACGAGGACCCTTTGCCGCTAGTGTTCATCTGCTGCCCTTACGAGTGTGTGCTGTGTGGACTTAGAGGGCCTGCGTTGCCGTGTGATAACGTGGTGTCTGGATAAGAGGATGTTTGTATTGGTTTATTCTAATGCCTATGGTGCGGGAGGCAGATGGGGAGCTGAACTGAGGCGCACACGAAGATGAGTCTCACCTTCTGCCACGTTAAAAAGGCAGGTAGAGGGAGACGTTGAGTGATAGTGATTAGTTTGGCTTCGATGGTGTTTTGATCCGATCCTCCTTAGGTTGCACTCACCCAAAAGTATACGTTGTGTAAGGGTATGCTCGTGCGTGGTAGATAGAGGGAGATGCAAAGTGATGAGGTTAGGCTAGGTTACAGTGGTGGCTTGATCCGTTCCATCTTTCGCCGCACTGTCCTAATCCATGTGTGTGCCGGAGTATTCTCGTAGGTCATAAGGAGATAGAGATGCATAATTAATACGTATAAGTAGATGAAGCTACGCTGAATGATAAATGATAATAAATGGTGAGTTTATCTTAATGATGATATTCTCTCTCTCTCTCATATATATATATATATATATATATATATATATATATATATATATATATATATATATATATATATATATATATATATATATATATATATATATATATATATATATATATATATATATATATATATATATATATATATATATATATAGATAGAGAGAGAGAGAGAGAGAGAGAGAGAGAGAGAGAGAGAGAGAGAGAGAGAGAGAGAGAGAGAGAGAGAGAGAGAGAGAGAGAGAGAGAGAGAGAGAGATACATATTAAGTTATCTACCATCCACTTTTCTTACCTTTTACTCATTCAAAGATCTACAGGGATATTGTTTTCTGTATTGGTATATATGTCTCTTCGTATAGATATTGGTGCACGTTGATGTTATATACAAGTACAAATAATATCCGTTCAAAAGTATATAATTATTGTCGTATGTATATGTTATGATTGACACGAAAAAGTTGGTATGTATAGTTATGTTTGGTGTATGAAAGCATGGATGATAATATTGCTGGTTCATTTTTTCCATTTTTTCCTTGTGTGTGTGGCAAGCTCGCCTCTTCCTCGCGTCCTCCACTCTGCTCCTCCCCTTGATATAATCCCTAAACCCATTTCCCTCTCGTTATTCTCTTCTCCCCATCCCTCTTTTCGTTTTCCATCTTTTCACTCTCTTTCCTCACTTCCATATCCTCCTCCTCCTCCTCCTCCTCCTCCTCCTCTTCGTCTTGATTCTCCTCCTCCTCCTCCTCCAACAGGCAGCCGATGACACTGCCCTGCACGAAGAGCTTCACTCTTTAACACAAAGTAAAGTAATAATAATTGGGGACTTTAATTGCCCTAACATTGACTGGGGACAATTGACTGGAGATCAAGAGGGTAACAGGCTTATAGAAATGGTGGAGGATTCGTTCCTCACTCAAGTTGTAACTCAACCAACAAGAGAAAACAATCTGCTGGATCTGGTATTAGTAAGCGACCCTGACCTCATTCGCGACTGTGAAGTTGGTGAAAAATTAACGGTTGCGATCACCACTTAATCCGTTTCAATGTCAACATAAGTCACAAACTCGTAGACAATCCGTCAGTGATACCAGACTACAAAAAAGCAAATTTCAACCTAGCCCGTGAGCTGCTTCCCTCTGCGACCTGGGACCAACTTCACCTAACCGACAATACAATCGACAACGTGGAACAACTTCAAAGATAAGCTTTTGGGAGTAGAAAAGGCTACAGTGCCGACGAAACCCAGGAGAGTAAATGGTGCCGTAGATCCACCGTGGATGACCAGAGAAATAAAAAGGGCGGTAAACTTAAAAAAAAAGAATTATAACCTAATGAAAGAGAATGACACGGCCGAAGCCCGTACTCAGTACCACAACAGCCTCAGAGCTTGTCGCACCCTTATTCGGAGTAGTAAACGCAACTACGAAAAACAAATAGCGCGTGACATCAAGACAAACTCAAAAAAATTCGTCACATACATCAGATCGAAAAAGAAAGTAAAATCCAATATTGGTCCCCTGACAGACGAGACTGGAGCTGCAACTCAGGACAGTAAACAGATGGCCAGAATCCTCAACAGTAACTTCGCATCCGTATTCACAGTCGAGAACATCGAAACCATGCCCGAGAACCCTGACCCGCCGAGGGGAATCACGCCCCTGAAAATTGACTCAATATGCGACCAAGAAGTGAAAGAGTATTTGGATAAACTCGACACGAACAAGTCAACAGGACCTGACGGTTTGTCCCCGCGGTTATTAAAAGAGCTTAAACAACAAATACTTCAGCCACTCACTAACATATTCAACCAGTCTGTTCAATTGAAAAGGTCCTGAAGACTGGAAGATGGCGAACGTAACACCAATTTGCAATAAAGGAGACAAAAGCGTTGCATTAAACTACAGGCCCATAAGTTTGACATCAGTGGCAGGAAAAATACTCGAAAAGATTATTAGAGACAAACTTGTTAAGTTTCTAGAAGACAATAATGTAATCTCCGACACCCAGCATGGCTTCAGAAACAAGCGCTCCTGCCTAACGAATTTATTAGACTTCTTCCAAGGTATATATAAGAACTGGGATGCCCACATCCCCAGTGATGTTATATACCTGGACTTTCAGAAAGCCTTCGACAAGGTACCGCACGAGCGACTCATTAAGAAACTGCACTCGGCGGGCATTGGAGCCAATCTGATCGCGTGGATAAGAGATTGGCTCACCGACAGAAAACAACGAGTACTACTCAACGGACAGCCTTCCGATTGGCTTCCAGTCACTAGTGGAGTGCCTCAAGGGTCAGTGCTGGGACCCATTCTCTTCATCATATATATCAACGACCTCGAATCAGGACTGAAATCCACAATATCGAAATTTGCTTATGACACTAAGGTGGGGGGAAAGGCCCTCACAAAGACCGACTGCGAAATCATTCAGAAAGACCTCAATCACATTATCGAATGGTCGGAAAAATGGCAAATGTTCTTTAATGTTGAAAAATGGTCCAGAAAGAGTAACCAATCATACATCATGAATGGGAAACCTCTGCAGGCGATGCAGGAGGAAAAGGATCTTGGGGTCACAATCAGGAGTGACCTGAAACACGCGAATTACTGTAAAAAAGCATATAACAAAGCCAACACTATGCTCGGGTTCATAGTGAGGAACATCGAGTGTAAAACGTCAGACGTGATGCTCTCCTTGTATAATTCCATGGTAAGACCGCACCTCGAGTATGCAGTACAGTTCTGGTCTCCTAATTACAGAAAGGACATTGATTTACTGGAAAGGATTCAACGACGCGCCACGAAAATGATACCAACCTTAAGGGCTCAACCGTACGAGGAACGACTCAAGCGACTCAATCTCTTTACATTAGAGAAAAGACGCCTATGAGGAGATATGATTCAAGTCTTCAAGTATCTGAAAAAATTCAATAACGTCGATTACTCCAATTTCTTTGAATTGCAAACCAACCTAAGAACTAGAAATAACGGTTTACCCATTCAGTCTAGTCGATGTAACACAGACATCGGAAGGAGTTTCTTTTCAAACCGAGTCATCCGTCACTGGAACAATCTTCCTTCAGAAGTAGTAAATGCGAATACTATCAACTCCTTCAAATATAGAATCGACCGTCACTTCGCTGCGTCGGGAGTAAACTGAATATTGAGTTGCTTTCATCTGCTCCTCAATATCGAGGTGCTTTCATCTGCTCCTCAATGTCGAGGTGCTTTCATCTGCTCCCCAGGCCCCAGGCTGTCGAGCAGATTAAATCACCAAAGCGGGCAACCTCGTAATGAGCCAATAGGCTTTCTGTTGCCTGCGTTTCCATGTTTCCATGTTTCCTCTTCCTGTGTGAGAATTTGGTCATGAAACTCAACGCTGTTATATTCGTGTGATGTATTTCCTCTCCGATCGCACAAAACATTATCCGATATTGTCCCTGTCGCTGTGTGTGTGTGTGTGTGTGTGTGTGTGTGTGTGTGTGTGTGTGTGTGTGTTTGTTTACTTAGTTGGTGAATGCAGGATTTTAGTGTGTGTGTGTGTGTGTGTGTGTGTGTGTGTTTTTACAACAAAGGAGGCAGCTCAAGGGCACACAAAAAAAGAAAACAATAATAAAAAAAAAGCCCGCTACTCGCTGCTCCTAAAGTAAAACAAAAGAGGTGGCCGAAAGGAAGATCAAATACAGGAGGAGAGGTGTCCTGATACCCTCCTCTTGAAAGAGTTCAAGTCGTAGGCAGGAGGAAATACAGATGAAGGAAGATTGTTCCAGAGTTTACCAGCGTGAGGGAAGAAAGAGTGAAGATGCTGGTTAACTCTTGCATAAGGGGTTTGGACAGTATAGGGATGAGCATGAGTAGAAAGTCGAGTGCAGCGGGGCCGTGGGAGGGGGGGAGGCATGCAGTTAGCAAGTTCAGAAGAGCAGTCAGCGTGGAAATATCGATAGAAGATAGAAAGAGAGGCAACATTGCGGCGGAATTTAAGAGGTAGAAGACTATCAGTATGAGGAGGAGAGCTGATGAGACGAAGAGCCTTAGCCTCCACTCTGTCCAGAAGAGCTGTGTGAGTGGAGCCCCCCCACACATGAGATGCATACTCCATACGAGGGCGGACAAGGCCCTGTATATGGACAGCAACTGTGCAGGGGAGAAGAACTGGCGGAGACGGTACAGAACGCCCAGCCTCGAGGAAGCTGATTTAGTAAGAGATGAGATATGAAGTTTCCAGTTGAGATTTTGAGTTAAGGATAGACCGAGGATGTTTAGTGTTGAGGAAGGTGATAGCTGGGTGTTGTCAAAGAATATGGGATAGTTGTTTGGAAGATTGTGTCGAGTGGATAGGTGGAGAAACTGTGTTTTGAGGCGTTGAAGGACACCAGGTTCTTGCCCCAATCGGAAATAATAGTAAGGTCTGAGGCTGTTCTGCAGCCTCCAGCCTTGAGTCGTTAAGTTCCTGAAGGGTGGGTCTTCTATTAAAAGAAGTTGAGTAATGCAGAGTGTGTGTGTGTGTGTGTGTGTGTGTGTGTGTGTGTGTGTGTGTGTGTGTGTGTGTGTGTGTGTGTGTGTGTGTGTGTTTACTTAGTTGTTGAATGCAGGATTTTAGTTTGTGTGTGTGTGTGTGTGTGTGTGTGTGTGTGTGTGTGTGTGTGTGTGTGTGTGTGTGTGTGTGTGTGTGTGTGTGTGTGTGTGTGTGTGTGTGTGTGTGTGTGTGTGTGTGTGTGTGTGTGTTTACTTAGTTGTTGAATGCAGGATTTTAGTTTGTGTGTGTGTGTGTGTGTGTGTGTGTGTGTGTGTGTGTGTGTTTAAGATAGTAAGTAATGCCGACCACTAAATTTACCCACACACACACACACACAGCAGTAGCGGCACCGACAGGACGTGCCTGAGACAGCTCCTAGCCAAAGCAGTTTTCCAGCACTACATACGCAACGCAGAAGCCACACTCATTCTACAAGGGACTTTTACAGTCACAAGTGAACTGCAAAAGTGGCATGTGTACAAAGTGAAAGCAGCTTTTGCAGCCCAAGTAAGAAGTGAAATGGCTCAGCAGCACCTAAACAAGGACTTGGAACAGCTCGTTAAGGAAAAAGTGGACGCCGAGCTCGAGAGCCTGACTCCTGAATCCATCAAGGGGACCAAAACAGTGAAGGATGTGGTTGCCGCGGTCCTGCCAGGCATCGCGAATATCATATCTGTTGCTGTGTCTGCTGCCGTGTCTACAGCAATAAAGGATTTCACAGAAAAATTACTGAGTACATCTACTGAGACACAAAGGATTAACTTGCTACAACGCTACGCCTGTGACCGGCTGGAACAGTATACGAGGAGAGACAACTTGCGGATATTTGGATTAGAAGATGACCCAGAGGAGGACGAGGACATCCTACAGGCTAAAGTGATGGAGGTGGCTGCGGATGTAGGAGCTAAGCTCGAGGCCAATGACATCTCCATCGCGCATCGCTTGGGGAAAGCAGGTGAGGGAGGTAGGCCTGTGATAGTGTGATTTTGTCTTCGTGAGAAACGCAACGCAGTGCTAAGTAACAAGGAGGAGCTGAGAAAGAAACGGAAGAAAATATTCATCAACGAGGATTTAACACCTTTGAGGGCCACCATGCTCAAAATAGCTAAGGAACAGGCTGCAGTAAGTAATGTAACCACTAGAGATGGGAGGATTCTAGCATGGATGGCGGAGAGGGACAGACCAGTTGAAATAACTACTCCTGATGAACTTGGCAAGGTGGGGATAACTTCTCCAGATTGGAAGAGGCTCAAACTAGATCATATAATCAAGTAGGGTCGAGTTGGAGTGCAGCACATCCAAGATGACCTACGCAATTCTGAGTATAAAGTTGTTACTACTCCCAGTACTATAGACGACACCGTACCCACACAAGCTGCACACAGTACGAAGCACGTACAGACAACAGCGGGTACGCATACTGATTCATCCACACAGACTACACTCACACAGACACGCCCATCCATACCTGATACTGTAGCACAAAATTTTTGTACAATTAATTTATTATCATTTAATGTATGTGGCCTAAAATCAAAATTATTTGTGGACGAGTTTACTGGGCTTCTTAAATGTTATGATGTTATTTGTATGTCTAAGACTAAGTGTGATGATGCAGTTATGAACAATGTAAGTATTAAAATGAAAGAAATTGGGTATGACATTGTCTATAAGAACATATATGCTTTAAGCAGATTTAAGTCAGGGGATCTACTAATTGCTGTAAAAAATTATGTAAAATTTGTGTGGAAAAAAGTTCAGGGAGATTATGAGGCTTTATTGAGTATTTGTGTGAATGGAAGGAGTGTGGGACTAGAAAATGACCTGTTAATTACTTGTGCGTATATTCCACCCAGCCACTCGCGGTTTGGTAAACCTGAAAATTTCGATGAGTTGGATAATCTTTTCTTGTCAAACAATGATGGATATCATATTGTTAGTGGTGATTTCAATGCTCATACCGCCACTTTCTCTGACATTGCCTCAGTGAGTGACGGTAATGAATTAGTGAATGATGTTAATGAATATATTTCTCCAATAGAAGATATTTGTGATATTTTAAAAAAGGCAGGCTTTTCAGAGAACAGATGTAATCAAGACAACACCCCTGATAGAAATCCTTATGGTAAAAAATTGATAGAAATTTGTAAGAATGACAATGTAATTATCTTTAATGGGAGAATGGGTGAAGACCGTGGTATTGGTAAGTTTACTACCACTTGCAATACAGTCATAGACTATGTTATTGGTACTTGGAATGTTGTCCGATTTGTTAAGAGTTCTCGGCTGTTAGACTTTGAACCATTATATTCAGATGTTCATCGTGGTTTGCATATTTGTTTGGAATTTTTAGGTGTGGGAAGCAAAGCGCGCGAGACTGGCAATAAAATGAGTGAAGCAGTTTGTTTGAGGCCAGGCAGATGGAGAAATGAACGGAAAATTGAGTATGAGAAAAATGTTGATAAGAGTAAGGTGAATGAACTTATAATGAATATTGACAAATTATCAGTTGATGATGTAAATGATCAGTTAAAGCGTGTCTTGATTGACCCTACTTTGAAAAAATTTCCACATTTTAGTAAAAAATATATAAAGAAGAGCAATAATGCAAATATGGGAGGGTATGACAAACAATGCTACAACAGCAGGAAAGAGTATCACAAGGCTAAGAATAAATATAACAGACAAAAGAATACTGTTACGTATACAGCTGTGATTAAAAAAGTAGATATTATAAAAGAGAACTAAAGAGGGTAAGGAATAAAGGTAATAGTAATATACTTCAGCAATTAAGAGCAAACAAAACTAAAGACCCAAAGGCATACTGGAAGATTCTAAAAAGAGCAAAGTAGAGAAAAATGATCACATACCACTCGAGAAATTTTATGACCACTTTAAATTGCTCTACACAGAGGACGACGATAGTAATGCAAACGAGAGAACTGATTAGGAAACTTACAGTGACGCTGACTCGCCCGCACTTAAGAACCCTATAACACATGCTGTAATAAAGCGTTGTACTGGTAAACTGAAAAACGGCAAGTCTCCTGGTAGTGACAACATCATTAATGAATATATAAAATGTACACAAGACTTACTCTGCCCTTTATATGTTGAACTATTCAATAAGATCCTTGACACAGGTGTCTTTCCATCGGAGTGGCTCACTGGCGTTATAATACCTCTTTATAAAAACAAGGGAGACGTTAATGATGCAAATAACTACCGAAGTATTACCCTTTTGAGCTGTATGGGGAAATTGTTTACGTCCATTCTTAACGACAGTCTCAAACAGTATTCCGACGATCAAAACATCATCAATGAAACACAAGCAGGCTTTCGTGAGGAATATTCCACACTGGATCATATCTTTTTACTCAAGTGCGTTGTTGACTTGTTTCAGTGGAAAATTATGAAATTATTTTGTTTATTTATTGATTATAAAAAGGCGTCTGACATGGTATGGAGGGAAGGTCTATGGTTTAAACTTGTAAATAATAATGTTAATGGTAAGATACTAAATGTTATTCGTAGTATGTATTTTAATTTCAAGTCATGTGTAATGGTTGGCCAACAGTTGTCTGAAACATTTACCTGCAATATGGGAGTGAGGCAAGGTGGAAACCTATCACCATTGTTATTCGCTTTCTATGTTAATGACCTGCTGGGAAAACCTATAGAGTATAATTGTAGCTATCTTAATTTCAATGACCTTGTAAACACGTATCTCAGATTATTGGTGATTATGTACGCAGATGATACTGTTATTTTGTGTGATAGCGAGCAAAACATGAAGGTAGCTTTAGTATCACTTCACAGGTATTGTTTAGAGTGGAAATTAAAGGTAAATTGTAGTAAAACTAAAATAGTAATTCTCAGTAGGGGTAGAGTTGCAACCAGTAATTACAATTTCAAGGTTGGTGAGGAGGAAATAGAGGTAGTAAGAGAATATAAACACCTGGGTGTATTGTTCAGTTATAATGGACGGTTTAGGAAAGGGCAACTAGAACTTAAAGACCACGCAACTAAGGCCATGTATCCACTGATTGGGACTTCTAGAAAATATGATTTGCCATTTGATATACAATTAGAAATGTACAATAGTATGGTGGTGACAGTTGCGACTTACGCTTGCGAAATATGGGGTTATGACATTATAAGGGAACTGGAATCTTTACAGATGAGGTATCTTAAATATGTAATGTATGTACATAGGTATACAAGTACGGACATTGTATATGGGGAGTCAGGAATGTATCCACTGGAAATATGTATAAAATGCAGGATGATAAATTATTGGTCAAGGTTAATTACGGGAAAAAATACTAAGCTGAGTTACGTTATGTACACATGTTTATTGCACTTACATATGTCTGGTACTTTTATATCGCCATGGTTGGACTGTATAAGACGTATATGTATTGAATGTGGTCTGTCAGGTGTATGGCAGTCACAAACCATCAACAATGTTAAGTGGTTTAGGAAGACTGTTGAGCAGAGGTTGAAAGATTTATGGATATCAACTTGGTATAGGAATATAACAACAAAAGGCATATGTAGTAGTTACTGTATGTGTAAAGAAATTTATGAGATTGAGGATTACCTTGTTAAACTAAGTAAAACAAACCGTATTAATAAAAGTAAGTTTCGCACAGGAAGTAACCGATTACCAGTTGTTAGTGGTAGGTACCGTGATATTAGAAGAGAAGAACGGTATTCTGATAAATGTAATGGTGAACAAATAGGGGATGAATATCACGTTCTGTTTAAATGTGAAAATCAAGATGTTATACAGCTGAGAAACAAGTACATACCAGAGCATTACAAAGTAAATCCAAATCACAGAAAATATGTTAAAATGATGCAAAGCAAAAATGTGCACATGCTAAGCAATTTGGCTCAGTTTATTAAATTAGTTCTGAGGCTGTTTAGATAAAGACTTAATGATATAACTTGTTATACAGGGGCTGTGCTCCATACTTTTTTTTTGTAAAAGTCTGAGCAATATATGCATTCTATTATATTCACACACACACACACACACACACACACACACACACACACACACACACACACACACACAGCCCTGCAAGCTACACTGAACTTGTCATCATGGAGAATACTTACGCGCCGTGTCACATCCTATCCTTGAATGAGGAATCCTTGGTCTCGTAACCTGTTGGACCGTCCATCACACGCACCCTTTGCCTCCTTGTGCTCGGAGTGGCGGTGTTTCTTGAGTTTTTTTTCTTTTCCTTCATATTCTCTTGTGTTTTCTGTGTATGTGTCTAGAGGGCGTGGATGAGAAACGTATTGTCAGACACTTTCGGCTTTAAACATCATTTGCTTCCAAAGGCCAAGTGGCTCGTATTTCTAGTCGCTTTCGGCTCTCACAGCAACTATTTCCAGAGGACACAGAGGAGATTACTTGGGTTTTCATAAGTGTTTTTCAGTTTTTTTTTTTTTTTGTTTTGCCTATGGCACCAGTAAGCTTTTTTGTTGGGCCATGGTGGTCGTCCCCAGTCCGTAATGACGCAGGGAAGTGTTTATAGTTGCGCCATCATGCCTGGCTCTTGCTGCTACCCCTCGGAGCACATCTTTGAGTCTCTTTTAGAGAGAATGTAGAGTCCGGGTTGATAGGCAGCCTTCAGGACAGCATGTGGGTAGTCTTAGGCCACTCGGTGATGACTGTAAAATTGCCAGCTTGGTTGTAGCAGCGGGCGTGACAAACTTTCGTCCTCCTGGACCCCGCGCCCGAACGCTGACCACTCAGCCACAGCCTCCCCATGGTGCAAAGCCTTGTCAAACTATCAGTAGGCTCATAAAACTACCCGTGGAAATACTAACACAACCTCTACTAAAACCTTATCTTACATGTGTGTTTAAAGCCCGCAACGTTTAAGACTATGGCCAGTGAGGGACAGCCTTATGCCAGCGCGGACACCTTGGGAGCACTTTAGGTTTTTCATTGGTCGGGTTCTCATGAGTGTTTTAGCGTTAATGGTGCAGAAGCCTTGTCAAACTAACACTAGACTCATAAAACTACACATGGAAATGCTAACAGATCATCAAGAAAAGTCTTACCAAATGTTTAAGAGAATAATGGGCCGGTGAGGGAAAACCTTATACACGCGCGGACACATTGGGGTCACTTTAGGGGCAGCCCGCGGCGCTGCACTCTTTGTTTACGGCCACCCGGGGGTTGATGGGTCGGGGTGTCGGTCGCGGGGGACACTCCAACCCATCGCCGTGCTGTAGTCAGTAGCCCGGACGGTAACTTTAACTAACAGACTGTGGGACTTTGGTGGTCAAGGGAGTTGTTGTTGTTGTTGTTGTTGTTGTAAATGTAGTTGTTGTATGTATCTACCTGTCTGTCCATGTGTGTGTGGGGGAGAGGGAGGGTCTTTGTGTGTGTGTGTGTGTGTGTGTGTGTGTGTGTGTGTGTGTGTGTGTGTGTGTGTGCAGTTTTTTTATTATAATGAAATACTTTGCCTCGCATCTTAACACGCGTTGAAAAACAGCTTATAAAAGACGCGAACTAATACTTCTTAAGAGGTAAAACTCCCTAAAGACGCGTCCATAGGCGAGACGAGGACACGTGTGAAGGCGCTGCAAATCCCCGCTCGGGAGTATTATAAAAAGAAACATTGAAACAGCAAATATCATGTTACGACGGTTTGTTTATCTTATTTTATCTATCTGTTTATTTATATATTTTTTTTCTTTTTTTATTGTTTTTAGGTTCTACTTTTATTTGGTTTTATTTGTGTTTTTTTTTATTGTCCTATATTCTATTTTTATTTTATTTTTTATTTTATTTATTTACTTTATTTTTATTCCATTTATTTTCTTCTTCTCTTCTTTTCTTTTCTTCTATTTTTTTATGTATTTTTCTTTTGTACTAGTTGATTTTTGTTGTTGTTGTTGGATCCTACGCAAGAAAGGCCGCACCATAATCCTTCCTCCTTGCCGTGCCCGGGGAAGGTAGAAGCGAAAGTACAATCGCCATAAGTCTCGCTGTGTGTTGTGCCGGGCCGGCGGTGTGCTGCGTTGGGCGACAAAGTGATAACGGCGGCGGGGAGGCAGCCTCGCAGCGGGCGGCTAATAAGCGTTGGTAAGGTAAAGTTGGGAGCATACGCTACAGCTGCGCGTGGCGGCGGTGCTCATCTCCGTCCCGTTGGCCCTTTGAGCGTGTGGGGGGAGAGAACCATTAACCCGAAGCAGGGCCAGTGTGACATCCAGGTTACCACAGTTTACCTTCCCAGAGGGTCCCCAGGTAACATTTATCGACCAACCCGAAAGGAGCATGAACAGCTGGGTGGGCTGCACGCTGACAGTCCAGGCCGGGATTCAAACCCAGGCCCGCAGATTCATAGTCATGGGTTTAAAATTCTCATCGTGGATTATGAAGAGGAGCGGAGTGAAACAGGACAGGAAATATAAAAAACAAGGAACCCTTAATTAATAGTAGTAAATTGACGTCATTTGTTAGAGTAAAGAAGGCAGGACTAAAAAAGAGGAGCATCATTTCGAACTCTGAGGTTTAATAATTTTTTCATCGTGGATTTATCAAGAGGAACGGAATGAAACGGAACAGGCAGCATACAGAACAAGAAATCCTAACTGATAGCAGTAAATTGACGTTTAAAAGCTACGAAGAAAAAGATAAAAGAAGGCCTTGCCATGATTTAGAATTCAGAGGTTTAATATTTTTTCATCAAGAATCAAGATATTCGTACATGGAATTTCAATCAGTCTTTAATATATAGTAGTAAATTGACGTCCTCTTATACAGTAAAGAGGGCAGGACTAAAAGAACAATAGGAGCATGATTTCAAATTCTAAGGTTTAATAATTTTTTTCGTAGATTTATGAGGAGGAAAGAAATGGCCCACGATCAAGAAACACATACAGCCCCAAAACGCTTCTAATTCCCCGTATTAAATGGACGTTTCATCTGTGACTCGATTTCCAACTCCAAGTAAAACTAGATAGCCGCGCCCTGTGACCAGCGAGTGTAATTCGTGGCTCCGGTTTTTACGTCCCTTTGTGTGACAGGCGGCGACACTTTCCCCCCTTGATGTGGCGGCCGTGGCTGTCTCTATCTGGCGGCCGGGTCTGTGGTCGGTGCTATCAGACGCTTCCTCCTCTCACATCAACAATTTCCAATGGTCAGAGAGAGGATCTATCGGGTTCTAATAAGTGTTTTTAAGTTCACGGTACAGAAGATGGGTCAAACTACCGCCAGGGACATAAAACTACCCCTGGAAATGGCGTAAGCTCCTACGAAAGCCTTGTCAAATATGTGTTTTAAAATATGGTCCTGTGTCTCCATCTAGCGGTGATATCTGGCGGCCGAGGTGGAGTTGGCGCCCCCCTGCTGTGTGTGTGTGTGTGTGTGTGTGTGTGTGTGTGTGTGTGTGTGTGTGTGTGTGTGTGTTCGTGTGTGTGTGTGTGTGAAGTTCAGGGGGCAGCACCCTGCCTGGTCAAACTCTTTCGTCTTTGCCTATCAACATCTACCTTTCCTTCCTGCTGGAAGTATGCCTTTGTACAGCCTGTGCCTAAGAAGGGTGACCGTTCCAATCCCTCAAACTACCGCCCTATAGCTTTACTTTCCTGTCTATTTAAAGCTTTTGAATCAATCCTTAACCGGAAGATTCAAAAGCACCTTTCCACTTCTAACCTTCTATCTGATCGCCAGTATGGATTCCGCAAGGGGCGTTCTACTGGCGATCTTCTTGCTCTCTCAACTGACTCTTGGTCATCCTCTCTTAGCCGTTTCGGTGAAACTTTCTGTGTTGCGCTAGACATATCGAAAGCCTTCGATAGAGCCTGGCACCAGTCTTTGCTTTCTAAACTGCCCTCTTTCGGATTCTATCCCTCTCTCTGTTCCTTTATCTTCAGTTTCCTTTCCGGCCGTTCTATCTCTGCGGTGGTAGACGGTCACTGCTCTTTCCCTAAACCTATCAACAGTGGCGTTCCACAGGGCTCTGTCCTATCACCCACTCTCTTCTTGTTATTCATCAATGATCTTCTTTCCATAACAAACTGTCCTATCCACTCATACGCCGACGACTCCACTCTGCATTATTCAACTTCTTTCAATAGAAGACCGTCACAACAGGAAGTACACGACTCCAGAGTGGAGGCTGCAGAACGCTTAACCCCAGACCTTGCTATCATTTCCGATTGGGGCAGAAGGAACCTTGTGTCCTTCAATGCCTCAAAAACTCAATTTCTCCACCTATCAACTCGACACAATCTTCCAAACACCTATCCCCTATTCTTCGACAACACTCAGCTGCCATCTTCCTCAACACTAAACATCCTCGGTCTATCCTTAACTCAGAATCTCAACTGGAAACTTCATATCTCCTCTCTCACTAAATCAGCTTCCTCGAGGTTGGGCGTTCTGTATCGTCTCCGCCAGTTTTTCTCCCCCGCGCAGTTGCTCTCCATATACAGGGGCCTTGTCCGCCCTCGTATGGAGTATGCATCTCGCGTGTGGGTGGCTCCACTCACACAACTCTTCTGGACAGAGTGGAGGCTAAGGCTCTTCGTCTCATCAGCTCTCCTCCTTCTACTGATAGTCTTCTACCTCTTAAATTCCTCCGCGATGTTGCCTCTCTGTCTATCTTCTGTCGATATTCCTACACTGACTACTCTTCTGAACTTGCTAACTGCATGCCTCTTCCCCTCCCGCGGCCCCGCTGCACACGACTTTCTACTCATGCTCATCCCTATACTGTCCAAACCCCTTATGCAAGAGCTAACCAGCATCTTCACTCTTTCATCCCTCACGCTGGTAAACTCTGGAACAATCTTCCTTCATCTGTATTTCCTCCTGCCTATGACTTGACCTCTTTCAAGAGGAGGGTATCAGGACACCTCTCCTCCCGAAATTGACCTCTCTTTCGGCCACCTCTTTTTGATTCTTTTTTGGGAGCAGCGAGTAGCGGGCTTTTTTTTATTATTGATTTCTTTTTTGTGTGCCCTTGAGCTGTCTCCTTTGTTGTAAAAAAAAAAAAGTTGTATGGATTTTGTATTAAAGTGTACCAAACCAGGTTAATGACACACACACACACACACACACACACACACACACACACACACACACACACACACACGCACACACACACACCAGAAGCCAGGCACGCGTGATGTTTGGTGTCTGCATCTTATCGGGGGGTCGGAGTCTGTCACCCGGCTTGTTCAGAATAGCTCCCGACAAGTCAGCTTACAGGTTCACAGCGGCGTAACTTAGCCTGAACAAGTTCCCGACGTGGAGACACACACCTAACCTTACTCTCGACAAGTTCACACGAGAGGAGGAAGAAGAAGAAGAAGAAGAAGATGAAGAAAAGAAAAGAAAAGAAAAGAAAAGAAAAGAAAAAAAAGAGAAGAATGAGGAAACATGGAAACATGGACTAGCAGGCAGCAGAAAACCTGTTGGCTCATTAGAAGGCTGCCTGCTTTCAGTGATTTAATCAATCCGTTAGCCGTAGGAGTGGCTTGCAGGGAAGGATTAAAGCACTTTTGTACTTACTTTTGGATAAATTCAGTTTACTCTCGATGCAGCAAAGTGGCGATCAATGCGTTTCTTGAAGGAGTTGATTGTCTCTGCGCTAACTACTTATACAGGAAGGCTGTTCCAGTGGCGAACAACTCTATTCGAGAAATAACTCCTGCCGATGTCGGTATTGCATCGCTTTGCTTGAATTGTTTTTCCATTGTTTCTTGTCCTCAGGTTTCTTTGTGGCGTGAAGAGTTTGGAGGATCAGCATTGCTGAGCTTGTTCAGAAGGAGGAGGAGGAGGAGGAGGAGGAGGAAGGAAGGAAGGAAGGAAGGCTGGCGGGAGAGAAGGAAAAACAACACACACACACACACACACACACACACACACACACACACACACACACACACACACACACACACACACACACACACACCTGACAGTTGTATGGTTAATTATAGTGATAAGATTATTTATTTTGTATTATGTATTGCGTCTATGGTTATGTGTATACTATTATTGGTGCTCCCATCTCTCGTAATAACGTACTGGAAGGAGATAAAACATGTTATAACGTTTTAATCACCTGTCATTTGACTTTCAGGTGAGTGATGCAAGGTGTGAGGCGTGGAGGCAGCGGATGTGGGTAAGTGTTAATGGTGTGCTGTGTGGTTGACTAGGAGGAGGAGGTGGAGGATCAGGAGAAGGAAGAAAGAAGAAGAAGAAGAAGAAGAAGGAGAAGGAGGAGTAGGAATAGGTGGAGGTGGGAGTGGAGCTGGAGGGAAGAGGGAGAGGAGAAAGAGGAGGAGGAATACATAGGAATACATAGGAAGAACAGACAGCAGAAGACCTATCGGTCTATGGCGAGGGTGTCTGTTTACTACCGCTACTACTAGTAATCTACGTGGTAGGACAGGACAGAATAGATGAAGGCTCCTCCCACCCACCTCCCTCCGGCAACGTGTCGGCAGGAAATAGTTAGAAGAGAACACCATGCCTCTAAGGAAGAAAGGAACATGGAAATTTTACAGTAAAGAGAGAAATAAGAGGGAAATTCCTACCCTTAACTTACACTACTGGTAACCCTAAGCTGTGGGGAAAATGACTTTCATCACATAAGAAACATAAGAACATAGAAACACAGGAGACTGGAAGAGGCCGAGTGGCCTACACAGGGCAAAAAAGTCCCAGAATCCCCTAATGCTCACGATGGGTGAGGTGTAGTTTCAGGGGCACAGGTGGAGGCTTGATTCCCTCATTTTACCGGCGGTGTACTATATGCACGCACCAGTACCCTGTTACCTTTTTGCACTGCACCCACCTCACTCCACCTGTCATGCGTGACATTAACTATTTGCTTTACTCTATTGTTAATCTAACTTACGCTACCCCTCAATCTAGTCATGGTTGTCAGAGGAGAATAATATGGATTTAGGTTGAGGTCTTGCTTTTTAATCTGTCTAAAGAAAACATGCGAAGATGGGTCAAAGTATAATCCCATATCCCTGAAGTACTTATCCAATGAAGACTTGAAGCTGTTGATACTCTGTGCAAAATAACAACTGACTTACTTGTGGGAGTCTATTCCAGTGATCGACGACTCTATTATTGAAAAAATTCCTGCAGCACCAATTGTGTGCTGGCATCGGTTTCCCTTTAACTTTATACCGTTGCTGGGTGTTATTGTGTTA
>NW_026111871.1:275000-310252 GCF_024679095.1 Eriocheir sinensis | reverse complement strand
GTCAAAGGTGGAAGATGAAGGACAGCAAGGCGAGGCTCCTCTCCCACCCCCCATCCCGCTAGCTAAAGCTGGCAGAAGGAAAAGCTACCATGCAGCATGGAAAAATTGCATGGAAGTATGTGGGAAGGAAGAACTACCATTACTGCCACCACTAACCGGGCGATACAAAGCGGACAAGGACGCAGTGTTCAAAACTTAGCGTTATTACGACAATGAGTAATACTTGGTTGCTGGTTCAGTTCAAAACACTTGTCTAATCTATTCTTGAGGCCGTGACTGTTGTACTATCAACGACATCACGGGGTAGAGAGTTCCAAACATTAACAACTCGATTGAAGAAGAGTGTTTGTCGTTACGACGAGAATCTTTACCTCTTATCTTCAGGTGTGATTTCTTCTTGTTCTATTTGATCGATCGGTGTAAAGTAATCTTCCGCACATTAATGCTGAATCCTTTAAAACATTTTAAACACTTCCTATTAGATCGCCTCGCATTCTTCGTTTTGACAGGCTGAATAAATTTGCTTCTTTGAGGCCTTTGTTCATATGATAAATTCTCCAACCTAGGAATCATCTTTGATACTCTTCGTTGAACCCGTTCCAACTTTTCAATGTCTTTTCTACCCAGTAGGAATAGGCTTTGTACACAGTACTCTGGAGCAGGTCAGACCAACGAATTATCTGATTTTAATAATACTTTTTCTGATTTATTATTAAAACTCGTCCGATGAAACCAACCAAATTGTTTGCAGTTTTAACTACCTCTAGACAATGCTGACCGGGCTTTAAATCGCTTGATAGTGATTCCAAAGATCCTTTCTTTACTTACTGCAGAAGGATTGTTTGCCATTCATTACGTACCGAAAACGATTGTTATTTTTCCGATGTGCAACACTTTACATTTTGTCAACATTAAATTTCATTTGCCGTATTGATTGGCCCAACGTGCAAGTCGATCTATATCTGATTGTAAAAAGCTTCTTCGTCGAGTGTCTCAGTTACTTTTACTAGCAATTTTGTGTATCATCAGCAAATTTTGATACTTTGCAAGTGAGCCCATCATCGATATCACGCTTAACATAAATTGAAAGAGCATGGGGCCAAACGCTGACCGCCAGGTACGCATACTTCGACGTCCGAGCCAGTTAGATGTAACACCGTTTTAGAACTACTCTCTGTTTCCGCTCAAGAGAAGCCAGTCCTAAAAGCCAATTGTAGAATGTTACCCGGAGATACCGTGCGCCAATAGTCGTTGCTGAACAATCGTGGTGAAAGGACCTTATCAAATGCCTTTTGAAAATCCAGATATATGATATCTACTGATCTGCTTTCATCGAACACCTCAAAATATAATGAAAAAAAATCAAGTAAGTTAGTCAAACACGAACGTTTACTACGGAAACCATGTTGCGAATTATTTATTATATTATTTTCTTCGAAGAATTTCACCATATTGTATCGCAGATGATAGTCTCCATTAACTTGCAAAACAATCGATGTGAAAGTTAATGGTCATGATAGTTTCTGGATGAGACTTGTCCCCCTTTTTGAAAACTGGTGTGACATTTGCAAGTTTCCAAATCCGACCAGAATCTTTTCCAGCTGTTAAAGATTTATTGAATATGATGGAAAAGCGGTTTACAAATTTGATGTTTGATTTCTTTTAAGACCCTAAAGTAATTTGGCCTTGTCAGGGACCAGGAGCTTTGCTTACTTTTAATCTTTTCAATTGTACGTAAATGTCACTTTCTACTGTGATGAGCACGCCACTTAACATCTTTTCGGTCCTTCTAACCTCCGGCGGTTGACGGTGATAAACAATCTTCGTCGGTAACATACGGATGCGAAAAAAAGCTATTTAGGATTGTAGCCATTTCATTTTCATCACGTTCGTGTGGTTACCAGAATATCATTAGCAAGCGGTCCGATACCACAAGTGAGTGACTTTTTATTGACCACATGAACAAAAATTGAATTTAGGATTAGATTGTACTCGTTTTACTTCTTATATTCTTCTTCAAGATTTTTCTTCCTTCGTTTTATTAATTTCTTGGTTTTCGCGGCGAATTCTGTCAACCAAACTCTAGTTTGTCAGCCTCAGTCTGGAGTTGATATGTAACATCTACTGTATACGCATTTTTAAGAGATAGGCTATTTTGGAATTTCGTTATTCCACCATTTTAGGGTTTCTTTTAAAAGCTGAACGTCTGTTACGATAGGGTTTTGCCCTTAATGCTTATGGCATTATTCCAATATTGTGGTATGGCCCCCAAGATTTATCAATATCTGTTTCCGCCGAGATTTCGTGTCCAGTCAGAATTATTTAGAAGAATTGATCTGGAGTCTTACGAAATTCACTCTCTGATAATCAGGCACCTTTTCTTTTTTACTAGGAGTTACTTTTACTTTCTTTCTTATTGATGCTTGAATGTGATTGTTCAGTGATCAACTAGAACTAAAATTGGACCAACATTTACTTCGTTAACTAGATCAACATCGTTGAAAAGATAAGAGTCCAAGTATATATATTTTCCCGATCCAGTTGCCTTGAACGTGTTGATGCAAATCACTTTCTAGTAAATTTGTGTACAGGTCGAGCCCCTATACTGACAGATTCAAATCAGTTCATACCCTGCATCTTTTCACTGGCAAGTTAAAGTCCCCAACAATTACTGCCTCACAACTGCTACTACTGTTTCTAATAATAATTCACTTAATGCGTGGTCGATATCAAGAGTCTGCCCTTTGGCGGTCTGTCAGATAAGTCCAATTGACTATTTTACAGATTTGTTTTAATTTCAATGAAGACCGTGTGTCTACATTGGTTATAATATCTGTTTCACGGATACTGGATGGAGAGAGTTGTGGATATAAAGCATAACTTTGCCTCCACCCACCATCTGTTCTCTCTTTCATGACTAAGAGAGGGTATAACCAGTAATCTATATTCCGCAATGAAATCTCTATTTAGAAGTGTCTTGCAAGATTCTGTGACTCCGATGATGTGATAATGATGTGTAGGCGAGGACTTCTAAGTCGGTTCAAATTTGTTACGTAGGCTACGATGCGTTTACATAGTGCTTTAATGTGATTCGAGTCGGGGTTTTGCATGGTTGAGTGCTCCCTTACGGTGGAGCTGCTGGTGTTCTGCCTCCGCGTTTTTGGCTTTCGAAGAGCCGCTTGGTCACAGAGCAGCCTCCTGGAAACGGGCTGCTCGCAACAGGTTTAAGTGGATGCCATCAGCGAGGAACAAGTCTGAATCGTAGTAAAAATTGTTCCACAAGTTGAACCCAGGCCTGGACGTTTTCTTGTGAGCAAAGGGACTGAAGTTCACACTGTTGTTTGTGCTGAAGGCCTTACTGGTAAAGCTAGATTCGGCAATCGACCCTCCAGGAGGATTCCTGAGATTATGATGTTACTGGCATCCGTTTTACGTTTATACTGTTTCTTGATCATGCGGGCGGTATTTCTCAAGCAGTTCCTCAGAGCAGGTTGTCTTTGCGTCATTCGTCCCTGCGTATTGAATGACAAAGTGTTCCGGTCGGCATATTCTCGTGACATCATCGCACGCTGCGGGCATTGTCGTCAATCTGGCACCTGGATAGCGGTAACGCTTTTCTGCGGCCGTTTGATGAACGACCACAGAACTCAACCAGCCCAGCCAGCCACGGCACCATGGAGTCCCCAACCAGGCGAGTCTCAAACTCATCCTCCATGGTGTCATGTTCAGCACCACTGGAACTGTGAAGGTAGTGGGGGTCAGTAAACTCGCCAGTTGCCTGCTTCGGTTTGGCTCCATTCCTTACAGGTTGGAACCTGGACATCCTGTGAAGCAGGAAGAGAAAAGTCAAGTATGGCAGGCTGGAAGTTATTACCAGAAGTTGTGAGGCAGGCTGGGAGTTAGCCTGTGGAAGAGCAGATGAGGTTGGCCTGTGAGGGCTTGAGCTGGGGGAGATACAATCCTGTGAGGCAGGGTTGGCGGTTGTCCTGTGAGGGCAGGCTGAGAGGTCAGGCCTGTGAAGGGCAGGCTGGGGTTCAGCCTGTGGAGGCAGGCTGAGGTTAGCCTGTGAGGGCAGGTTGGGGGGTTAGCCTGTGAGGCAGGGTTACAGGTTAACCCTAATGAAGGCAGGCTGGGGAGTCAACTTTTCCAGAGAGGCAGGGGTAACACGTCTCCGTGAGCAGGAGATTCGTGAGGAGAGGAGCACAGTCTCAGTGGAGGGGCCTCTCCACCATCGATGGTGGAGTCACTGCCACATTACTTGAGCAAATTCCTGAAAGACTGAATTTCTTTTTCAAGACTCATTATAGCTTGACTTTCCATTCAGTTTACAGCCTTCTGACAGATGTAATCTTTAAACGCAGAGGCGGCAAGTTTTACTCATCTGGAAGAACTGAGCGCTGCAAATCGTCCAGGACCCAGACGTCACACTTAAGGTTCGAAGGCATTGTTAGAAATCTAAGCGAGATTTACAGTTTGGCCAAATAAAAGTGCCGGAAAGGTTCTTTAAAGTGCTTTCAAATAACCCAGAATTGTGACCGTAAATTGAATTGTATAAAAATTGTGCATGGAAATTTTATACTGCTGTGTTAGATGCCTCCAACACTGGGAGTTCGCTTACAGGTCTTGAAAACGCCTGCAAAAGACCAATCGCTTGTCCTGGCCTCGGTCACAGAGAGACTTTACAACCCCGGCGCTTTTCAGCTATTGACCTCAGAGTTTGTCCAACTCATAGAACAGGGCCGGCGTGGTCACACAGAGCAGAGCTGGCAAGAGGAGAGGAACCATACCAATTCCCACTTTCCGAAACGTCAACTCCAACTCTGGTGACCGCTTTCTTGAGGGAAACCTCGCCTAGTGGCAGCTGTCTGCTGGTGTTCGCCACCAACTCTAGAGGTATCAGACGCCCTTCCTGAGAGACCAAAAAGCTGAAATATTCGCTTGAGTATAAGAAAACCCTCAGAAACTCCACCTAGAAACCGGGAGGTATAACCTCAAATGGCCCACTGAAGACATCTCTTTCAGGAGAAAACAAGAACCAGTTGCTGTTGGCATGTGCAGAATGAGGGATCGAGTACCGTCGATAGAGGGAGGGACGTGGGAGTCACACCGCGCAACTGGTTCCCAGGGAGGCTTTTTAGTGTAGGAGGTCGCCACACTCCTCCTCTACACCGCAGGCCCTTCCAATAATTAGGGGCACGGTCCAGGCTGACTAGGACCCTGGAACTCCAGCCATTGTCTCATAAAGAGATCACTCTGCCTGCAGTCCAGTCCACCACTGCTGGTGCCAGAGGCTTCACCGTGACCCTGGCACAAGGAGACAGATCAGGTATTACACCTTGTCCAAGGGTGACCTGAGACTATGCAGGGCAGGGACGTCTAGCTCCCTGAGGTGAAAACACTTCACCCGCATACCATAGTAGTAGGAGAGAGAGAGAGAGAGAGAGAGAGAGAGAGAGAGAGAGAGAGAGAGAGAGAGAAAGAGAGAGAGAAGAAAAAGATAGAGATAGAGAGAAGAAAAGAGAAAAAGAGAGAGGAAATGAGACAATTAGAGAAAGAGAAATAGAGAAATAAAAAGAAAGATAGAGAAAAAAGAAAAAAAGAGAAAGTGAATGTAAAAAAAGATAAAAGAAGAGAGAGAGAGAGAGAGAGGGAGAGAAAGGAAAAGATAGAGATAAGTAGAGGAAAGAGAAAAGGAAAAGAGAAGAAAAGAAAAAAGAGAGAAAAAGAGAAAATAGAGAAAGAAAAAAGAGAAAAAAGAGAAAAAAGGAGAAAAAAGGAGAGAGAGAGAGAGAGAGAGAGAGAGAGAGAGAGAGAGAGGAACAAAACAATATCCATCAGGCTGCAGGTAGGTTGTAACAGTTCCCCCCGAGTACAAACTTGGTTCTACAGAAAACGGAAAACAAGTTATAGAAAAACGAGGGTGCGGTCATTAGTGCTTTCCATTAATTATAATAGATCAGGTTAATGACGTAGGGTAATGAGAGAGCAATTAGAGAGAGAGAGAGAGAGAGAGAGAGAGAAAGAGAGAGAGAGAGAGACGATCATTATTTATGTTAATTAGTTTCTACTTTTAAATAATTTTTGATAAACATTTTTTTTATTTAATTTATTTCATTTATTTATATATTTATTTTACTTGTGTGTGTGTTTGTGTGTTTGTCTGTCTTGAAATCTTCTTGTCTGCCATTTTTCACTTCCTCTCTCTTCCTCTTCCTCCTCCTCCTCCTCCTCCTCTTCCTCTTCCTCCTCTTTATTATGATTTATTGTTTCCCATTTTCCTTGTGTCCTCTCTCCGTGTGTGTGTGTGTGTGTGTGTCTTTCCATCCTTACTTCATATTTTCTCTCATTCTCTCTCTCTCTCTCTCTCTCTCTCTCTCTCTCTCTCTCTCTCTCTCTCTCTCTCTCTCTCTCTCTCTCTCTCTCTCTCTCTCTCTCTCTCTCTCTCTCTCTCTCTCTCTCTCTCTCTCTCTCATTAAGAACTTCCTTCCTTTAATTTCCAGACGATTTATTGGCCAAAAAAACGGATGGGAAGAATTATGAAAGAAAAAAAAACGAATTCTCTGTTTGAAAAAGAAAAAAAAAGAGATATAACGGTTTTTAACGGTCGCTGGAGGTCGTTAGGGATTTGAATTTTTTAACTTTCTTCTTTCTTAATTGTTGATTGATTTGGTTAAGGTTGATGACAGAGGAAGAAAAGGAAGGAAAGGAAGAGAATAAAGAAGGAGAAACTGATTGACTGATAGAGAGAAAGAGGTAGACAAACAGAAAGAAAGAATGAAAAAAAAAGAGATAGATTGAGATAGATAGATAGATAGAAAGAGAATGATACAGAAAGAAAGTAAGAAAGAGAGAGAGAGAGAGAGAGAGAGAGAGAGAAAGAAAGAAATAGATATCACAGTACAATATTTTTCTTGTAATATCAGCGACGTAATAATAATAATAATAATAATAATAATAATAATAATAATAATAATAATAATAATAATAATAATAATGATAATAATAAGAGTAATGATAATAATAGGAATGAGAAGAATAAGTATAAGAATAACTGTAACAACAACAACAACAACAACAACAACAACAACAACAACAACAGCCTCACCTAACCTAACCTAACCTAACCTAACCTTACCTAACCTCAACATCAACAACAACAACAACCTAACCTAACCTAACCTCACCTAACCTTACCTAACCTCAATTTTAATTCAACAACAACAACCAACAACAACAACAACAACAACCTAACCTAACCTCACCAACTCACTCTAACCAACAACAACACAATAACAACAACCTCACTCTAACCTCAATTTAACCTTACCTAACCTCAACAACAACAACAACAACATGGAGTATGTGAACTCATGTGTGGAACACCACACAGCCTCTTCTGACAGAGTGAGGCAAAGGCTCATCTCACTGGGGCCTCCCTCCTCATACCTGATAGCCCTACCTCTTAAATTCCGCCGCAATGTTGCCTCTCTTCTATCTTCTATCGGATATTTCACGCTGACTGCTCTTCTGAACTTGCTAACTGCGCCCTCCCGCGGCCCCGCTGCACTGACTTTCTACTCATGCTCATCCCTATACTGTCCAAATCCCTTATGCAAGAGCACCGCATCACCTTTCATCCCTCACGCTGGTAAACTCTGGAACAATCTTCCTTCATCTGTATTTCCTCCCTGCCTACGACTTGAACTCTTCAAGAGGAGGGTATCAGGACACCTCTCCTCCCGAAACTGGACCTATCTTTTCGGCCACCTCTTTGATTCTTTGGAGCAGCGAGTAGCGGGCTATTAATGTTTACTTTTTTGTGCCCTTGAGCTGTCTCCTTTGCTGTAAAAAAAAACAACAACACCTTACCTAACCTCTAACCTTACATAACCTCAACCTTAACAACAACAACATAGATATGCATCTCTCATGTGTGGGGGGCTCCACTCACACAGCTCTTCTGGACAGAGTGGAGGCAAAGGCTCTTTCGTCTCATCAGCTCCTCCTCCTCATACTGATGATCTTCTACCTCTTAAATTCCACCATGCAATGTTGCCTCTCTTTCTATCTTCTATCGATATTTCCACATGACTGCTCTTCTGAACTTGCTAACTGCATGCCTCCCCACCCCTCCGCAGCCCCGCTCCTCGACTTTCTACTCATGCTCATCCCTATACTGTCCAAACCCCTTATGAAAGGTTAACCAGCATCTTGCTCTTTCATCCCTCACGCTGAGCAAACTCTGGAACAATCTTCCTTCATCTGTATTTCCTCCTGCACGACTTGAACTCTTTCAAGGAGGGTATCAGGATTCTCCTCCAAACTGACCTATCTTTGGCCACCTCTTTTCAGTTCTTTTGGAGCAGCAGGAAGTAGCGGGCTTTTATTAATGTTTACTTTTTTGTGCCCTTGAGCTGTCTCCTTTGCTGTAAGCTGTACTTACCTAACCTCACCTAACTTTCTGTCCATCTCCATTTCACAGGTAAGACGTTTGAGGAACACAGGTGGGAGGGCCAATCAAATCACATCAGAGGCAGGCAGGTAAGCCCAGAGTGGAGGCCAGGTGGAGAGGGATCAAGGGGTGTGTGTGTGTGTGGGGTGGCTGATTACCAGGTGAGGGAAGGGGCCATGTGTGTGTGTGTGTGTGTGTGAGGGGGAAGGGGAGGGTCAAGTGTGTGTGTGTGTGTGTGTGTTATTCTCTCATTCGCTCCCTCTTCTCCCTTCCTCTCTTCCTTCTCTCTTCTCTCCCTCTTTCTCTCTCAGTCATATTCTCTCTAATTTTCTCTCTCTCCCTCCCTCCCTTTCGTTTCCTCTCTCTCCTCCTAATTCCTCTCCTCCTCTTTCTTCTTTTTCCTTTCCTCCTATATTTTCTACTTCCTTTTTTATCTCCTTCTTTCCCTCCCTTCCCTCGTCTTTTTTCTCTCCTTTCCTCCTTCCCTCTTTCGCTACCTACATTTTCTCCTAATCCTCCTTCCTCTTCCTCCTCCTCTCCCTCTCTCTCTCCTCTCCCTCTCCTCCCTCCTCTCTCTCTCCTTCAACCTGTTTCATAATAGTCACAAACTCACTTAATTAAGGATGATAAACCTCTCTCTCTCTCTCTCTCTCTCTCTCTCTCTCTCTTCTCTCTCTCTCTCTCTCTTCTCTTCAATGATTTTCCTTTATTTTTTATTTTTTATTTTTTCTTTTTTCTTCTTTTTCTTTCATTCACTTTTCTTTTTTCCTTCTCCCTTTCTCTTTTCCTTCCACCTTTCTCTTCTTTTCTTTCTTTCTCTTTCTCTCTCTTTTCTCGCTTCCTTTGGGAGACATAGATATATAGATATAGATAGATGGAATGTAAGATATATATATATATATATATATATATAGAGAGAGAGAGAGAGAGAGAGAGAGAGAGAGAGAGAGAGAGAAAATCAGGCCACAGGTAAACTTTCTCCAGGTGTAAAAATATAAAAAATGTTGAGTTTATGAAAAGTCTGAAAAAATATTCTCTGGTGACAAATTAGTGTGTGCGTGCGTACGTTCGTGTGTGTGTGTGTGTGTGTGTGTGTGTGTGTGTGTGTGTGTGTGTGTGTGTGTGTGTGTGTGTGTGTGTGTTTTGTGGATTTGTGGTTTTATTTATGTCTTTTCGTGTTTATATTTTATTTTATTTATTTATTTATTTATTTATTTTTATTTTGCTGTTTCGTTTCTCTTAAATACTTGTACTTTATTTTTTTTTCACTATTTTCAATCTTACAAGAATCTTACTACTACTACTACTAATAATAATACTAATACTACTACTAATACTACTACTAATACTAATACTACTACCACTACTACCACTACTACTACCACCACCACTACCACTACTTCTACTATTACTACTACTACTACTACTATTTTTTTTCTTTTTTAAACCTCCAGAATAGAAAGAATTATGATAATGCTTTCGGGATCAGAAGAATTAGACTCCCTATCCTATTTTTAGTCAGCTTGGCTAATATTAAAGGCCATAATTCTTCTCATTTTACTCTCTCTCTCTCTCTCTCTCTCTCTCTCTCTCTCTCTCTCTCTCTCTCTCTCTCTAATCTCTCTCTCTCTCTCTCTCTCTCACCTTTATCCTTGTCCTGAGAGAGAGAGAGAGGAGAGAGAGAGAGAGAGAGAGAGAGTCATTACGTTTTTCCCATATTATTGTTCGAAATCAAGCCGAAAGAGGTTGCTCTCTCTCTCTCTCTCTCTCTCTCTCTCTCTCTCTCTCTCTCTCAAACTTTTGTAGACAACATGTTTGAAATTTTTGGTGTAAAATGTCAGAGAGAGAGATTTTGTTTATCCATGAATTTATGCATCAAGCTCATGCGTTACTTCCTATCTTTTCTCTCTCTCTCTCTCTCTCTCTTTCCTATTTTCTTTCCTTTTTTCTCTCCTTCCCTCCCTTCCTACCCTCCATTTCTCTCCCTTCCCCTTCTCTTCTCCCTCTTATCCCTTCCTCTCCCTTCTTTTAAACTCATCCTTCTTTATTCTTCCTTCCTAAATTTTTCTTTTTTCCTTCCTATCCCTTCCTTCCAATCCTTTCTTTTTTCCTTCCTTTCTATCTCATGTCTCCTCCTTCCTCCTCCCCATCTTTCCCTCCTTCCTCCTCTTCCCCTCTTCTCCCTCCTCCTCCTCTTCCTGCACCTCCTTCTCCTCCCCTCCTCTCCCTGTTATCCTCTCTCCCTGTTATCCTTTCTGGGCCGGCTCCAGATTTTTAACACGATAATGACAACGAAACAGCGTGAACGAATCTGTGCCAGACTAAAAACGAAAACAGTGAAACCGATTGAGGGGGAGGAGGGGAGGGTGTTGTTATTGTTGTTGTTGTATTGTTGGTGGTGGCATTGATGGTAGTAGTGGTATTTTTTTTTTTACTTTTCTTCTTATCTTCTTTGTTCTTATTTTCGTTTTATTCTTTTTGCCTCGTTCGTCTTTTTTCTTTTTCTTTATTAGTATGGAAGGAGGTAAGGAAGGGAAGGAAGGTAAGGGAGTGTTAAAGAAGAAGGAAGGGAAAAGGAAGCAGAAAGGAAGGAAAGGAAAAAAAGGAGTCAGTCAGTCAGTCAGTCAGTCAGTTAATCAATCAATCAGTCAATCAGCCAGTCATTCAGTCAGTCAATCGGTCAGCCGTTTCATCAGCCTATTTGTCAGTCAATCAGTTAGTCAATCAGTCCTTCAGTTTGTCAGTCAGTAAGTCAATCAATCAATCAGTCAGTCACTCAGCCAATCAGTCAGTCACTCAGTCAGTCAATCAGTCTCAAAAATTCAAATCCAAAACTGAATGAAGCTTCGAATCAGTACTTTCGAACAGCCGAACCCCACGAGCGAAACAATGAATCCCTCGAACCAGTGAGCTCGAACCGGTCGGTGATTGGATAGATTCAACCTTCATTTTGGGGGCAGGCGGCGCAGAAAACCGACCAATTGTCCTCAAAAGCCGGCGCTGTGATTGGCTGATTGGGGGTGGTGATGGTGGTTGATTGGCGGTGGTGATGATGGTAGTGACTGGTGGTGGTGGTGGTGGTGAATGTGGTCTATAGAAGGGTTGTGGTGTGGTTATGGTGGTGGTGGTGGTGGTGGTTGTGAGGAAGCCTAAAAATAAAAAAATAAAATAAAAAAAACTTGTGTTCTATTGAGATTTATTTTTTACAGTTTAAGGAAAAAACAAACGAGAGAGAAAGAAATAAGGAAAGAAACAAAGAAACAAACAATAAAAGGGAATAAGATAGAAGGGAAATTAAAGGTTAAAAAAAGGATTAAAAAAAACGTGTTCTATTGATTTTTTTTTTTTTTTTTTTTTTTTTTTTGCTGTTTAAGGAAAAACAAACGAGAGAAAGAGAGAAACAAACAAACAATAAAAGGGAATAAAATAGAAGGTAAGATATTAGACAGAAAAAAAGGAAGAGAGAAAGAAACAAAGAAACAAAGAGACAAAACAACAAAAGGGAATAAGATAGAAGGTAAGATATTAGACAAAGAAAAAAGAAAAAGTTAGGAAAGAGAAAGAAACAAAGAAGGAACGGGAAAGTAAGAAGGAACACACACACACACACACACACACACACACACACACACACAGACCCCTACCCCCCCCCCTCCTCCACCTCCTCCACCTCAACCGTCACTTTCCCTTCCCCTCTCCCTCTCCCTCTCCCTCTCTTTGTTGACATCTTGCTCCAGCGCGCTTAGCAACCCCCAGCCAGGCGCAGTTTGATTTGTTTTTATTTCATTTTATATCCCGACGCTATTGTTTTCAGATCGGTGGGTGAAGAAAAGTTAAAAAAAATAAAGAGGACAAAGAAGAAGACGGCATCCCCAGCTTCCTTTTATCTCCTGAGGCTTATGAAGTTTATTTATTTATTTATTTATTTATTTTATTTATTTATTTGACCTTTCTGCAAATACGAACGCACACACATTTCAGTATCCTATCCTCTTATGTATTATCCTAGCTTGTGTTTCCTGTGCTATCCTATCTGTGGCTCTTGTTATCCTATCCAGTGTTTTTACTTATCCTATCCTTTGTTATTTATCCTATCCTTTGTTATCCTATCCAGTGCTCTTACCTATCCTATCCTGTTACTTATCCTATCCTGTGTTTCCTATGCTATCCTATCTGCGTCTCTTGTTATCCTATCCAGTGTATATTATATATCCCATCCTGTGTTTACTTCTTATCCAACTCTATCCCACCAGTAATTATCCATCCTACCTGTGGTCCCTGTATTATCCTTTCTGTATCTATAATTATCCTATACTATCTGTTCCTATTTATCCTATCCCATCCCCATCCTATGTTACTTCTTACCCCATCCCATCCTACCTATTATCCTACCTGTTAGTAGTGTTATCTTATCCCATGTAATGTTACTAATCCTATTTTATCCTAAGGTACATATTATCCTATCCAATATAACTGATCCTATCCAACCCCATCCTACCTGTATCAAATTATAGATCCTACCTGTGTTTCGTGCTATCCAATCCCATGCTGTTACTAATCCTATTTTATCCTTAGGTACATATCCTATCCAATATATCTGATCCTATCCAACCCTATCCTACCTGTATTTAATTATTCATCCTACCTGTGTTACCTGTGTTATCCTATCCGTGTTCTGTTACTAACCCTATTTTATCCTAAGGTACAAATTATCCTATCCTACGCATCCTATCCAACCCTATCCTACCTGTATCAAATTATCCATCCTACCTGAGTTACCTGTGCTATCCTATCCCATGTAATGTTACTAATCCTATTCTATCCTAAGGTACAAATTATCCTATCCAACCCTATCCTACCTGTATCTTATTATCCATCCTACCTGTTTCTACTTATCCTACCTCTATCCCCTCCCCCACACACTGTTCGCTGATGCCTTCCAGCACACACACACACACACACACACACACACTTCACTGAATAACTAACCGGCGGAGCTATTTTTTCAAGGGACGATTTTCATATTCCAGGCGCCTGCAGAATATGGCGCGGCGCGAGAGAGAGAAATTTTACTGTTCCTTTATTTTTTAATACGTTGTCAGACTTTGCTGGAGTGAAATTTATATACTGTGTCTCTCTCTCTCTCTCTCTCTCTCTCTCTCTCTCTCTCTCTCTCTCTCTCTCTCTCTCTCTCTCTCTCTCTCTCTCTCTCTCTCCTTTTCTGTCTACCATTCCAGTTTTCATTATCTAATCTTCTTCTCTCTCTCTCTCTTTCTTGGTTTTTCTCCTCCTCCTCCTCCTCTTCCTCCTTTTTGTCTACCGTTCCAGTTTTAATTTCTGTGTCATCTTCTCTCCTTTCCTTTCTCCCTTCCTTCTAAATTTACTTATTCTTTTTGTTTCCTTCTTTCCTCCCTTCTCTTCCTCCCTTCCTTCCTTCCTTCCACTCAGTCTCTTAGTTTTCTTCTCTCTCTTATCCCTTCTTTCTTTCCTTTCCTTTCTCCCTTCCTTCTAATTCAACCTATTCTTCTTGTTTCCTTCTCTTCTCCCTTCTCTTCCTCCCTTCCTTCCTTCTACCCATTCTCTTAGTTTTCTTCTCTCTCTCTCATTCCTTCTTTCTTTCCTTTCCTTTCTCCCATCCTTCTAATCATCAACCCATTCTTCTAGTTTACTTCTTTCCTCCCTTCTCTTCCTCCCTTCCTTCCTTCTACCCAATCTCTTAGTTTTCTTCTCTCTCTCTCTCTCTTATACCTTCTTTCTTTTCTTTCCTCTCTCCTTTCCTTTTAGTTCATATCATCTGCTTATTCCTTCTTTACTCCCTTCTCTTCCTCCCTTCCTTTGTTCCACCCCGTCTCTTAGTTTTCTTTTCTCTCATTCCTTCTTTCTTTTCATCCCTTTCTTCTTTCCTTTTAGTTCATATCATCTGCTTATTCCTTCTTTACTCCCTTCTCTTCCTCTCTTCCTTCCTTTCTTCTATCCAGTCTCTTAGTTTTCTTTTCCCTCTCATTCCTTCTTTCTTTTCTTCCCTTTTTCCTTTCCTTATAGTTCATATCATCTGCTTATTCCTCCTTCCTTCCTTCCTTCCTTCCTTCCTTCCTTCCTTTCCTTCCCCCTCCTCCCTCTCCTTCTCTTCCTCTACCTTCTAACCTCTCACTATAGACATTTCTCCTCCTCCTCTTTCTTCCTTGATTCACTCCCTCCTCCTCCTCCTCCTCCTCCTCCTCCTCCTCCTTTAAATGATGGTTAGTATTCACCGTGGGCGCCTCCTCCTCCTCCCGCCCGGCCAAAATTCGATGTTTTATAACGCCCTCATCGGTAAACAGCGGAGAGGCGTGGCGTTCTGTTCATCTTCAGAGACGTAGCTTCCCTTTACGTTTTCTTTGTTCTTACGCCCAAATGGTTACTCTCTCTCTCTCTCTCTCTCTCTCTCTCTCTCTACGGTCCATCTCCTATGGTATTTCAATCCAAAGACATCTTCGCTAAAATTCCTTGTCCTCCTCCTCCTCCTCCTCTTCTTCTTCTCTTCCTCCTCCTCATCCTCATCCTCATCCTTTTGCTTCCTATTCTCTTTCCTACTCATCCTCCTCTTCATCCTCCTTCTCCTCCTCCTCTTCCTCCTCCTCCACTTCCACTTCTTCTTTCATTTTGCTTTGTTAACTCTTTCCTCCTCCTCCTCCTCCTCTTCATTTTATTTCTTTACGTCTTTTCTCTCTTCCTCCTCTTCCTCCTAATCTTCCCTTTCCTTCCATACCTCTTCCCTCCTCCTTTTCCTCTTTATTTTGCCTCCTCTTCCTCCTCCTCTTCCTCCTTCTCCTCTTTATTGCTATTCTTCCTCTTCCTCCATGCCTTCTAACCTCTTCCCTCCTCCTCCTCATCCTCCTCATCCTTCTCCTTCTTCTCGTCATCCTTCTCCTCCTTTTTCTTCTCCTCATCTTTATTGCTACTCTTCCTCTTCCTCCATGCCTTCTAACCTCTTCCCTCCTCCTCCTCCTCCTCCTCCTCCTCCTCATCCTTTCAGATTGGAGCGAAAAATGGCAAATGAGTTTTAACGTAGATAAATGTAAAGTAATGCACATAGGTGAAAAAAATCCTAACTTTAAATATCAGATTCAAGGACATGAGCTCAGCGAAGTAAAACAAGAAAAAGATCTTGGTGTCATTATCAGTAACACTCTTAAAATGAGTGATCAATGTTCTGCAGCGAGTAAAAAAGCCGATATGATGTTAGGATTAATATCAAGAAACTTTGATTATAAATCACCCGAACTTATGAAGAGATTATATTTAGCATTTGTAAGACCACACCTAGAATACGCCGTTCAGTTCTGGTCACCGAATTATATAAAAGATCAAGTTTTGCTAGAAAGGATACAGCGACGAGCAACCAAACAAATTCCAGCGCTCCGTAACTTGACGTATGACGAGCGTTTAAAGCGTTTAGATATGTTTTCTTTAAAAAGCTGAAGAGTAAGAGGGACTTAATTGAAGTGTTCAAATCCTTAATAGATTCGAAAACATTAACCCAGATAGTCTATTTCAGAGAGACACCAACACAATAACACGCAGCAACTGTATGAAGTTAAAGGAAACCGATGTAACACATTGGTGCAGTTTTTTCAATAATAGAGTCGTCGATCACTGGAATAGACTCCCCACCGTCAGTAGCTAGCGTACAAAGTATCAATAGCTTCAGGTCTTCATTGATAAGTACTTCAGGATATAAGATTATACTGACCCTTCTTCGCATGTTTCAGACAGATTGCAGCAAGACGTCAACCTAAATCCATATTATTCTCCCCACAACCTAGATTGCAAGTAGGGTGTTAACACAGAGTAAAGCAACAGTTAATGTTCTCATGACAGGTGGAGTGAGGTGTAGGTGCAGTAAGGTGACAGGAGTACTGGTGCGTAGTACTGCCGGTAACACGAGGATCAAGCTTCCACCTGTGCCCCTGAAACTACACCTCACCCATCGTGAGTATTAGGTGATTCTGGGCTGCCCTGTGTAGGCCACTCTGGCCTCCAGTCTCCTGTGTTTATATGTTCTATGTACGAAGCTTTTTTCCCCACAGCTTAGGTTACCAGTAGTGTTAAGGGTAGTAATTTCTTATTTCTCTCTTTATCAGAAATTTCCATGTCCCTTTCTTCCTTAAAGGTACATGGTGTTCTCTTTCTAACTATTTCCTGCCGGCACGTTGCCGGAGGGGAGAGGTGGGTGGAGGAGCCTTCATCTATTCTGTCCTCTCCTACCACACGTAGATTACTAGTAGTAGCGGTAGTAAACAGACACCCTCGCCATAGACCGATAGGTCCTCTGGTGTCTGTTCTTCCTATGTATTCCTATGTATTCTTCTTCCTCCTCTTCCTCAGACAGACACCCTCGCCATAGATTAAATAGACACCCTCGCCATAGACCGATAGGTCTTCTGGTGTCTGTTCTTCCTATGTATTCCTATGTATTCCTCCTCCTCCTCCTCCTCCTCCTCCTGGGTCACTGTGACAGGTCGCAACACCGGTTATGGGATCACAGACTCCGCTAATATCCTTTTTCTCGGCTCTTGAAGGAGGATCAAAGCGCATTCTCCGCCTCTATAAAGGTTTCGATTCCCTTTGATCACCAGAAGCATCTCAACCGGGCTTTCATCACACCCCTACCCCCCCTTTACTCTCTCTCTCTCTCTCTCTCTCTCTCTCTCTCTCTCTCTCTCTCTCTCTCTCCACTTTCCATCTTCCTCCTCCTCCTCTTCATCTTCTGATTCCTCCTCCTCCTCCTCCTCCTCTTTCATCATTGCATCTTCCTCAAGCCCTAAATCCTCCTCCTCCTCCTCTTCTCCTTTCTTCCTTAATTCTCCCTCTTTCTTTCTCTCCTTCCTCTTCCTTATCCGCACTTTTTTTTACCTCCCTCAGTTCCTCCTCTTTTTCCTCATCTTCTTTTTCTTCCTCTTAATCTTCCTGTCTTCATTTTCCTCCTCCTCTTCTTCTCCTTTCTTCCTTAATTCTCCCTCTTTCTCTCTCTCCTTCCTCTTCCTTATCCGCACTTTTTTTTTTACCTCCCTCAGTTCCTCCTCTTTTTCCTCATCCTCTTCCTGAGCATGTAGCTGAGAAGGTTGACGACTTAGTCGTCACTACCTCAGAGGAGACAGTGTTTGTTTACCTGGTCGGAACAAACAATGTAGTTAAAGGTAGGTCAGAGGAGGTTCTAGACAAGTACAGGAAGTTGAGAGACAGCAGGCGGCGTTCAGTTGTGTGTGGATTGCTCCCTCGGCATGATGTTAGTTCCCTCATTCTCAGTAGAATGCTTGGGATTAACGAACGTGTCAGGGATCTGTGTAGTCGTGAGGGAGTCATGTTTGTGGACCTCTGGGATCATTTTATTCATGACAGGAGCTTGCCTGCTAATGATGGACTTCACCTAAATTGTGTAGGAAAGGCGAAGCTGGGCCGAGTGTTGGATGAGGAAGTTTTGAAAGAGTTAAAGAAAAGTCAGGTGCAGCGGGAACGAGGTGTGGAAACTTCCGGCTTGGCTGGGAGTGGGAGGAGTCTTCACTCAGACGGTGAGATCCTCAGAGGTAGGAGTGGCAGGTCTCAGGTGAGGGAGGAAGTACAGGTGTGTACTGCTGAGGAGGACGTCAGGTCACCAGACCCCCAGGTGGGGGATACTGAGGCAGCGGTCAGGTCAACAGCCACACAGGTGAGGGGCACTGAGGTAGCGGTCAGGTCGCCAGACCCCAGGTGGGGGATACTGAGGTAGCGGTCAGGTCAACAGCCACACAGGTGAGGGGCACTGAGGTAGCGGTCTGGTCGCCAGACCCCAGGTGGGGGATACTGAGGTAGCGGTCAGGTCAACAGCCACACAGGTGAGGGGCACTGAGGTAGCGGTCAGGTCGCCAGACCCCAGGTGGGGGATACTGAGGTAGCGGTCAGGTCAACAGCCACACAGGTGGGTGGTGAGGTAGAGGTACTTGTAGATAGTCGGGTCTGACGCACTGTTCCAGTGAAACGACAGTTGATATATGGCGCACACTCGGCGAATAGATTAAACATCTTCTATGTAAATGCCCGTAGCATTATTCAGAAGCGTAGCCACTTGATAATTCATGCAATTACTGAAAAACCCGACTTCATTTTGATCACAGAAGCATGGCTAAATACGCGTGACAAGCATCAGTTAAGTGAAGTAGCTATCAATGGATACAATGCGTTTGCTAAGTGTCGTCTACACAAAAAAGGTGGAGGTGTAATAATATATGCTAAAAGTAATTTAGAAGTCATTCAGCTTAACACAACCGAAACAGAGGCTTATGATTCATTGTATGTACAAGCGACGATCAATAATGAAAAGTACGTTCTGGGCGTAGTTTACCGACCTCCTAAATCAAGTGAAGACATTGATGGAAATCTCTACGCAATGATAAATAAAATTATCAGAAACAGAAATGCAATAATATGCGGCGACTTCAATAACCCCTCTGTTAACTGGTCTGCACTCTCTGCCGACAGGGAAGGAGCTAGATTAATAAATTTTGCGCAAGACACATTTCTTTATCAAACAGTTACCGCGCCGACGCGAGGAAATAACATTCTGGATTTAGTCTTCACGACCGACAGCCACCTCATGTCTGTGAGGTCGGCGAGCCATTTGCAAGCAGTGACCACAACATAATCAGATGCGTTTTAAATATTGAAACAAAAGCACGAGAAAACTCACTCCTAATACCTAACTATAGTAAAGCAAAGTTTACGGACCTAAGAAGAGAATTGGCTTCAGTAAATTGGAATCATCTGCTCAACAACGTCAGTGTTCAAGAAATGTATAATCGTTTTACTGCACAAATCACAGCGAGTGTAAATAAATTCATTCCACTCAAGCCACGAAGGAATGATCATCAAAAACCGTTGTGGATGAATAATTACATACAAAAAATCATCGTCGAAAAAAGAAAACTGTATAAGAAATATAAACTGACACATAATTCACAGGATCATACTAATTACATCAATGTCAAGAGAGAGTGCGAAAGGAAAATCAGAAAACAGAAACGCGAATATGAGATGAAAATATCACTCGATGCTAAGAAAAATCCCAGGTTATTTTTCAGTTACATAAGAAACAAAAAAACTGTTAAAAATAATATCGGCCCACTACTATTAAGTGGCAATACGATTAGTGATGATAAAGGCATGGCGTCGGTCCTAAATTCAACCTTTAGTAGCGTATTTACAAAAGAGAACATGACATCGATTCCAGCCCCGAAGAAAATTTTTCAAGGCCCTGAAGAACATAAGCTTGCATTGACCGAAATTGATATCAGCGAAGTGCGTGCGTACCTGCAGAAAATAGATCCAAATAAATCTCCGGGCCCCGACAATTTATCTCCTCGCGTGTTGAGAGAATGTAGTCAGCAGCTAGAATTACCCATAACATTAATATTTAATAAGTCATTAGCACAGGCCAGTGTGCCTTTCGAGTGGGAAAAGGCCAATATTAAATAAAGGCCAATATTACCCCGATCTTTAAAAAAGGAGATAAAAAACAAGCCAGTAATTATCGTCCTATCAGCCTTACGTCTGTCCTAATTAAACTATTCGAAAAAATAATCAGGGATAAAATGATCACTTTCCTTGAAACAAATGATTTGATAACTGATAGTCAGCACGGATTTCGTAGTAATCGGTCTTGCCTTACCAACCTATTAACCTCTTTCAACGATGTTTATACATGTTGGGACGCCCGAAGCCCATATGACGTAATTTACTAAGATTTTCATGTAGCGTTTGATAAAGTTCCTCACGTTAGGCTTATTTTTAAACTGCGTTCCCACGGTATTAACGACCATCTATGTGCGTGGATTCATGACTGGCTCACCGACAGAGAACAACGTGTAGTTCTTAATGGTGAAGCATCGGATTGGCAACCCGTCACCAGTGGCGTGCCCCAAGGTTCGGTCCTGGGGCCAACACTATTCATAATTTACGTGAACGACTTAGAAACTGATATCCTTTCAAAAGTAGCCAAACTCGCCGACGACACCAAATTAGGAGGTACGGTAATGAACAGTCAAAGTTGCGAGAACATTCAATCAGACTTAATGAGACTTGCCGACTGGAGCGAAAAATGGCAAATGAGTTTTAACGTAGATAAATGTAAAGTAATGCACATAGGTGAAAAAAATCCTAACTTTAAATATCAGATTCAAGGACATGAGCTCAGCGAAGTAAAACAAGAAAAAGATCTTGGTGTCATTATCAGTAACACTCTTAAAATGAGTGATCGGTGTTCTGCAGCGAGTAAAAAAGCCAATATGATGTTAGGATTAATATAAAGAAACTTTGATTATAAATCACCCGAACTTATGAAGAGATTATATTTAGCATTTGTAAGACCACACCTAGAATACGCCGTTCAGTTCTGGTCACCGAACTATATCAAAGATCAAGTTTTGCTAGAAAGGATACAGCGACGAGCAACCAAACAAATTCCAGCGCTCCGAAACTTGCCATATGACGAGCGTTTAAAGCGTTTAGATATGTTTTCCCTAAAAAAGCGAAGGATAAGAGGGGACTTAATTGAAGTGTTCAAAATCCTTAATGGATTCGACAACATTAACCCAGATAGTCTATTTCAGAGAGACACCAACACAATAACACGCAGCAACGGTATGAAGTTAAAGGGAAACCGATGTAACACATTGGTGCGCAGAAGTTTTTTCAATAATAGAGTCGTCGATCACTGGAATAGACTCCCACCGTCAGTAGCTAGCGTACAAAGTATCAATAGCTTCAGGTCTTCATTGGATAAGTACTTCAGGGATATAAGATTATACTGACCCTTCTTCGCATGTTTTCAGACAGATTGCAGCAAGACCTCAACCTAAATTCATATTATTCTCCCCCACAACCTAGATTGCAAGTAGCGTACGTTAACAATAGAGTAAAGCAACAGTTAATGTTCGCATGACAGGTGGAGTGAGGTGTGGGTGCAGTAAGGTGACAGGTTACTGGTGCCGTGCCTAGTACCGCCGGTAAAACGAGGATCAACCTCCACCTGTGCCCCTGAAACTACACCTCACCCATCGGGAGTAATTTCCTCTTATTTCTCTCTTTACTGTAAAATTTCCATGTCCCTTTCTTCCTTAAAGGTACATGGTGTTCTCTTCTAACTATTTCCTGCCGGCACGTTGCCGGAGGGAGAGGTGGGTGGGGAGGAGCCTTCATCTAGTCTGTCCTGTCCTACCACACGTAGATTACTAGTAGTAGCGGTAGTAAACAGACACCCTCGTCATAGACCGATAGGTCTTCTGGTGTCTGTTCTTCCTATGTATTCCTATGTATTCCTCCTCCTCCTCCTGCTCCTCCTCCTCCTCATTCTTCACCAGGATTGGAAGGTGTTCACGCTAGTCTCCACATAGGATCCAACACCCCATCGGATGCTCGTTAGGGGATCAGAGAGGGGATTGTGTGACGAGAGAGGGTTGAGGACAAAGGGGAAGCTGCGTGTGGGGAAGAAGGGGAAGATAGGTGGGGAAGAGGGGAAGGACTGGACATGGAAGAGAAAGAGAAGAATAGAGTCATAGGAAAAAGAGGGAGAAGGTTGGAGGAAGGAAGGGAAGGGAAAGAGAGAAAAGGGAGAGGAAGAATGAAAGGGAAGTGGGGAAGAAGGGGAAGAGAGGTGGGGAAGAGGGGAAAGACCGGACATGGAAAAGAAAGATAAGAATGGAATAATAGGAAAAAGAGGCAGAAGGTTGGAGGAAGGAAGGGAAGGGAGAGAGGAAGGGGAGGGGAAGAATGAAAGGGGAAAGGGAGGAGGAGAAGGAGGAAGGGAAGGGACGGGACGTGGACGGGAAAGAGAAGCGGGGAAGAAAAAGAGGAAAAGGGGAAGAGAGGGAAAGATGATGAAAGGGAGGGAGAGAGAAGGGGAAAAGGGGAAAGACTGGACATGGAAGGGAAACAGAAGAGGGGAAGAAATGGAGGAAAAGAGGAAGAGATAAGAAAGGAGAGGGAGAGAGAAAGGGAAGGAGAGGGAGGATGTTAGAGTAAAGGGAAGAAAGAGGAAGAAAGGAGGGGAAATGTGAGAGAGGTTGAAGGAAGGAAAAGAAGAGAGAAAAAGAGAAGGGAAAGCTTTATTTTTTTCCTTATTTCATATCTATCACTTTCTTTTCCTTTCTTTTTTATCGATTTTCCCTCCTATTTTCATTTTTATTTTCTTTACTCTCATTTTCTTCATATTTCTGCTTCCAATAATTTTCCTTCATTCCCGATCATTCCTGCCTTCATGTTTTTTTTTATTTCTTCCTTGTTTTTCCTTCCTTCATAACCTGTACATAATTTCTGCTTTCAATCTTCCCTTCCCTTCATCCCCCTTCACTTATCCTTCTGTTTCCCCTTTCTTCTTTTCCTATATCCCCTTCTTTATCTTTCTTTCATTTATTTTTCCTTCTTTTCCTTTTCAATCTTTCCCTCCCTTTTTCCTTCCCTTTTCCACCTCTCCTAACTCACTACATAATTTCTGCTTTCAATCTTCCCTTCCCTTCATTTTCCTTCACTTCTCTTTCTATTTCCCCTTTCTTCTTTTCCTATATCCCCTTCTTTATCTTTCTTTCATTTATTTTTCCTTCTTTTCCTTTTCAATCTTTCCCTCCCTTTTTCCTTCTCTTTTCCACCTCTCCTTACTCACTACATAATTTCTGCTTTCAATCTTCCCTTCCCTTCATTTTCCTTCACTTCTCTTTCTATTTCCCCTTTCTTCTTTTCCTATATCCCCTTCTTTAACTTTCTTTCATTTTTTTCCTTCTTTTCCTCTTCTACCTTTCCCTCCCAGTACATAATTTCATCTTCCAAACCCTTTTTCTTTCCCTTCTTTTCTTTCCTTCATAACCTCTACATAACTTCACCTTCCTTTCCTTCCTTCCCTTCGTCCCCTTCATTCTTCCCTTCACCGTCGTCTCGTTAATTCCCTCGGCGCTGCATCTTAACGAGGGCCAATTATGTAGTTTGGGTCGTCACTCATCAGCTGATCCCTCATATCTATCCGCGGCCAGAGATTCACGTCTTGGGTTGATGCTTGTGACTTGGCTGGTGATGGATTGTTCCGTGATCTTGTTGTTGTTGTTGGTGTTGTTGTTGTTGTTGTTGGTGGTGGTGGTGGTGGTGGTGTTGTTGTTGTTGTTGTTGGTGGTGGTGGTGGTGTTGTTGTTGTTGTTGTTGGTGGTGGTGGTGGTGGTGGTGTTGTTGTTGTTGGTGGTGGTGGTGGTGGTGGTGTTTTCCCTTTTTCTTTTCCTTCTGGTTTTGTTATTTTTTTTTCATTTATTCGTATGATTTTATGTTCTTTTTGTTCTTCTCTTTCTTTTTCTTGTTTTTTTTGTTTGTTTTATTTCTTCTTCTTTTCTTATTATTATTATTCTTTTTTTTTTTGTTCTTTAAACGCTCCTGTTTTTTTTCTTTTCTTCTTCTTTTTCTTCTTCTTCTTCTTCTTCTTCTTCTTCTTCTTCTTCCTGTTTTATTTCTTCTTCTTCTTATTATTCTTGTTTTTGTTCTTTTCCTGCTCCTGTCTTCTTCTTCTTCTTCTTCTTCTTCTTCCTGTTCTATTTCTTCTTTTTCTTATTATTCTTGTTTTTGTTCTTTTCCTGCTCCTGTTTTCTTCTTCTTCTTCTTCTTCCTGTCTTCTTATATGTTTTACCTTTCAAATTCTTCTTATTCTCTTATAATTATCCTATTGCCTGTTGTTTTTACATAGTCATTTCTTTCTTTTATTTCTTTATCATATTCTTTATTCTAATCTTTATTCTTTTATTTCTTTGTTTCATTTATTTATTTCCCCTCCAAACGCCGCGTCTGTACCTTTATTTCACGGTAATTTATAAATCCCTTCTTTATTCGCCCATAAATAAAGAGATTGCGTGACAGGAGGAAACTTAATGCCTGTCTATCTGTCTGTCTGTCTATATCTATCTATCTATCTGTTTCAGCAAGCCAGTCAGTCAGTCACTCGTTCATATTGTCTTTTTCTCTCTCATTCATTCATTCAGTCAGTCAGTAAATCAGTCAGTCAGTCAGTCACTCACTCACTCATATTCTCTCTCTCTCTCTCTCTCTCTCTCTCTCTCTCTCTCTCTCATCCTGTATCTCTCTCACACGCCTGTGTGTCCTTAGCACCGAATGCCTCAATGAACAGAGGAAGTGGACACGACAGGGAGGAGGAGGAGGAGGAGGAAGAGATGATAAGGAAGGCTTGGACAAAGGAGATAGGAGAGGAGGAGGAGGAGGAGGAGGAGGAAGGTTTGAGAGGAGAGGAAAGGACAGAGCTGGGATGGGAAGGATAAGGATCAGAAGAGAAGAAGGAAGAAAAAAGAAGAGAAGAAGGAAGGATAACAGTACATAGAAGAGAGAGAGAGGAAGAAATGGAGGAAAGGAAGAGGAAGAAAGCGGAGAGAGAGCGGAGAAAAGGAAGATAAGAGAGGGAAAGAGAAGAGAAAGGAAAAGGAAAAAAGGGAAAGAAGAAGGAAAGAAAACTGAAACAAAGAAAAAAGAACAGAAAAAAAAGAGAGAAGAAAAAAGAGAAGAAAAGGAAAGAAAAAAAGAGAAGAGAATAAAGAAAAATAAAAGAAATAAAAAGAAAGAAAATAAAATGAAAAGAGAGAAAGAATTAAAAGAAAAAAGGAAAAGAAAGAGAGAGAGAATAATGTTTAAGTATGATCACAATATCCCGTAAAAGTAAATGAATTATTGAGCCGGGGAGAGAGAGAGAGAGTCTAGGGCTCTAACCAGTCATATTTCAGTATTAGACCTGCCTTGTGACGGTGTATGAGGGAGGAAACACACACACACACACACACACATACGCCTCTCTCTCTCTCAAGGTCATATTTAATCTATCTCATCTTATACAATATTCAACGTGACCTTTTCTTTTAGTCCGTGTTTAAAATATCTGAGGCCCGTTTTCTTTTTTTCTCTCCTATTTGCATTGCTTTACGTTTTCTTTCTTTTTTTGCTCTAGTTTAATGTTATGTTGATTAGCTTTCTCTCTCTCTCTCTCTCTCTCTCTCTCTCTCTCTCTCTCTCTCTCTCTCTCTCGTTTTCTTTTTTCTTTCTTGTTTTGTGTGTTTTCATTTCCGTTGTTTTTTTTTGTTTTCTTTGTTTTCGTTTTCTTCTTCTTTGTTTTTGTTTTCTTTTTTGTTATGTGTTTGTGTGTTTGTTTGTATGTGTGTGTTTGTGATAGTAATAAATGTCATAATACATGTTTTTTTGTAATTTTTCTTTATTTTTCTTGTCTTTTTTCTTCTTCTTCTTCTTCTTCTTCTTCTTCTTCTTCTTCTTTTCATTATTCTTTTCATCTATAATTTTGGTTTTCATGTTTTTTTGTCTTCGTATTTCCTTGTCTTCTTTTTAATTATTTTCCTTATTATTATTTCTTCTTTTTCCTTCTATTATCAATTACACATAGTTTTTTTTCTTTCGTTTTCATCTTTCTTTCGCTATATTCTTTTCCTTCTTTTTAATTTTCCTATCCCTGTTTCGCTTCTCCGTATCTGTATTTGAAAGACTAATCCAATTTTTCTCTCCGTTTCTTCCTTCTCAATATATTTTCCTCCTTTTTTTCCTTACTCTTAAATATTTTCGTCTAATTTTTCGTCTCCCTTCAGTATTTCCTTTATTTTCATCTACTTTTTTTTCTGTACTTATATTTTTTTTCGTCTTTTTCTCTCCGTTTCTTACTTCTCAATATATTTTCCTCCTTTTTTTCCTTACTCTTAAATATTTATGTCCAGTTTTTCGTGTCTCCCTTCAGTATTTCCTTTATTTTCATCTACTTTTTTCTCTACTTTTATTTTATTTCCGTCTACCTTTTCAATACACGTTCTCTATGCATATAATTTTACGCTTCGAGTCATAATAAATTCGTAATCCGTTTTATCGTGTCAATTTCTCTCGTGTCAGGATTTCTTTCTCCTCATTAATGTAAATATATATATATATATCTTTTTCTCATGATTTTTCCAGTATTTGCATTTTTCATTTTCCGTTCGTTATTTTTGAGTGTCTTTCGCGTGGTTGGAGTTATTATCAATCTCGTAATGTCATTTGGTTCGTTAACTCTCGTTCATCTCGTTAATGTTCTTTTGCTCGGCGTAGCGACTAGCGGGCATGTTTTTGTTGTTGTTTCTTGTTTTTGCCATTGAGCAGTCACCCAGTCTGTCAGTCAATCAGTCAGTCAGTCAGTCAGTCAGTCAATCAGTCAGTCAGTCAGTCAGTCAGTCAGTCAGTTAGTCAGTCAGTCAATGTGAAAAAAGGATGTCGCTAATCTTTTTCTTTTTTTATAACAAAGGAGACAGCTCAAGGGCACAAAAAAAGGAAACAATAATAAAAAAAAGCCCGCTACTCGCTATTGTTTTTGTTCTTGTGTGCTTCCATCTCAAGTCTTATCTTCTCTTTCTGAATTCCTTTACCTTTCCGTCCTTTCCTTCTGTTCTTCTCTCTCTCAATATGTCCTTTTTAATTTCCTAACATCATCTTGCATTTACATATATATAACTCGCTTTTCATCTGCTCTACTTCCGTCTCTTCTTTAATTATTTCCTTTTCAATATAACTTTCTTTATTTTCTCTTTATTTTCTCTCCCTTTCAGTACCTACTCTCTTTTCCATCCTTCCCTTCCTTTAATAACTTTTCCCTCCTTCCCTTCCTTTAATACCTCACGTTTTCCTTCTTCCCTTCCCTCTCTCTTGTTCTTCCATATTTCCTCTTGTCTTCTTCTTCTTCTTCTTCTTCTTCTTCTTCCATATTATTCTTTTAATCAATGTTTTGGTGTTCGTATTTCCTTCTGTATTTTTTTCCTTATTTCTATTTCTTCTTTTTCCTTCTATTATCGTTATCATTCGCTTTGTTTTACTGTCTAACATAATCCTTCATCTACATCCAAGTTCGTTTTTATAGTCTCATTTATTCCCCTTATCATTTCTCTTATTATTTTTCATCTTTACTGTCGTTTAATCCATTTCTCAAGACATATTCTCACATTTGCATACAGGCTGTTTTCCATTGTCTCGTTTCTTCCTTTCTCTTATGATTTATCAGTGAATACCTTGCTCTTCATTATCTTCTCTTTCAATATCTATATCTTCCCAACATCATATAATTCCTACTCCTTCATTATACTTCTTTCACCAGTCCTCTCTCTCTCTCTCTCTCTCTCTCTCTCTCTCTCTCTCTCTCTCTCTCTCATTATCTTCTTTCAATGCTATCTTCCCAGCATCATATATTCCTCCTCTCTCTCTCTCTCTCTCTCTCTTCTCTCTCTCTCTCTCTCTCTCTTCTCTCTCTCTCTCTCTCATTATCTTCTTTCAATGCTATCTTCCCAGCATCATATATTCCCTCCTCCCCCATTATACTTCTTTCACCAGTCCTTCCTTTCTCTCTCTTCCCCTCCCTCTCCTCGCCGCCTCTCAAACCAACCATCTGACTTGTTACGACCCCTTTCATCACATCAAGACCCGTTTTTTTCGCCATAATCTTGCCTCTACATATTGCTTGCCGCTGTCCCATTTATTTTAGTCTATATTCTCCTTGTTCCCTCGTTTCCTTGCCCTTCCTTTCCCTTCATATACTTGCTTTCCCTTCTTCAATACTTCCCTTCCCTTCCCTTCACCTTATTCCCTTTTCGGTGCCCTTCCCTTCCCTTCATATACTTGCCTTCCCTTCTTCAATAATTTCCTTCCCTTCTCTTCCCTTCGTCTGTGTTCACCTTATTCCCTGTTCCTTCCCCTTCCCTTCCCTTCATATACCTGCCTTCCCTTCTTCAATACTTTCCCTTCCCTTCCCTTCATATACCTGCTTTCCCTTCTTCAATACTTTCCTTCCCTTCCCTTCTCTTCCCTTCATCTGTATTCACCTTATTTTCCCTGTTCCGTGCCTTTTCCTTCCCTTCCAATACTTCCCTTTCCATTTTCTTCAATCGTCTATACTTGCCTTCCCGTCTTCAATACTTCCCTTCCCTTCCCTTATCTTCCCTTCGTCTGTGTTCACCCTATTCCCTGTTCCTTCCCCTTCCCTTCCCTTCATATACCTGCCTTCCCTTCTTCAATACTTCCCCTTCCCTTCCCTTCATATACCTGCCTTCCCTTCTTCAATACTTTCCTTCCCTTCCCTTCTCTTCCCTTCGGTTGTATTCACCTTATTCCCTGTTCCGTGCCCTTTCCTTCCCTTCCAACACTTGGCTTCCCTTCTCTTCAATCGTCTATACTTGCCTTCCCTTCCTTTATATTCGCCTTCCCTTCCCTTTCCTTCCTCCCCTGTACTTTTCTTCCCCTTCCCCCTTTTCCCTCATTTCCCCTTCTCTTTCCCTTTTTTTCCTTTGATTTCTCTCTCCACTGTTTCCCTTTCCTCCCTTTCACTTTTACTGTATTTTTCCCTTCATACTTCCTCTTATTTCCCCTCTTCAGTTCACTCCCTCTCTTCCTATTTACTGCCCCCTTCCTTCCCTTCCCTTCCTCTGTACTACTTGTGTTCCCCTTCCCTTCCCTTCCTCAGTACTACTTGTCTTCCCCTTCCCTTCCCTTCCCCTTGCTGTCGTCGCCACCGCCCTCAAAAACCTCGCATGTAATTGTTATAATACCCCGCGGGAGGCCGTTCCTCGCACCAAACATTATAATCACCACTCTTAATTACATCCGTGTTTGCAGTAACCCAGAAAACGACCCCTTGAATCAGCGGAGCGTCACTAGATGGCGGGGCGAGCGAGCGGGCGGCGAATCGAAGCCCCTCCGTATGGCAAGAGCGACGGTCGGAAATGTTAATGCCAAATGTTGTATCTCTCCCAACCCTTGTCATTTCCCGAAGATCAACGGCCGGTTCGCGTGCGGTGGCCGAGGCAGGGCGTTAGTGATCCCTGGCCGCTCCCTTGCTGGTAGAGAACGACCCATTAGCCCTTTTATTTAGTGCTTGATGGCTGTAATTCCTTCAGGCGTTGGGTAAGGGTGGGATGGCAACACTGCGAGCGGACTGGTAGCGTGAGGGTTAGTGTTACCAAATCATCATAATCTCAACACTATTTTTCTTAGCTTCCCACCCATAACAATCGTCAAAAAACATCAATAATTAACGATTTTAACAGAAACTACAAAGGAATATCGATATCTATGTAGAGAAGGAAGTTTTTGAGATCTGAAGCTGCTAGATATGAGGTTATAAGTCGATCTGGTAACGTTGAAAGCGGTGCGGGTTGTCCAGAGGGTAAAGCGTTCAAGGGGAAGGGATGAGGGCCTCGTATGGTCGTCTCAACTTATCTCTCTATATCTCCGCCATCTCCTCCTTTATGTGATGGTTCTCGGTCTGGAAGCATGAATTGATGTTTGGGGAATGTGTTCATGTGTGTGTGTGTGTATGTGTGTGTGTGATAAGGTTATGCTGCATGGCTGTTTGTGTGTGATTGCAGTATAGGTCAGTGTGTGTTTGTGCTTGTGTGTGTGTGTGTGTGTGTGTGTGTGTGTGTCGTAAGGGTAATATCGTGTTTGGTTATGCTGTTTTCGTTATTTGATGTTGTTTTCCTTACCATCCTTTCTTTCTTTTTTCTTATCCGTACATTCTTTTCCTTTTTCCTGCATTCGTTCTCCCTTATTTTCCTTCCTTTTTTCCTTCTTTCCTTCTTTCATAGTTTATCGAGTGTTCATTATTCTTCTTTCCTACGTTCATTTCCTTTTCCTTTCTTTATACATTATTATTTTCTCTATCTCCACTTACTCACATATTATTCCATCTATTTATACAGAAACTTACCCACTCACCTCACCACTTATTTCTTCCACTTTCCTCCAACACACAAACACACACACTTTTCTTTTATATTTCTTCCTTCTTTTCTTCTCTTTTGCTTTCTTTTCCTTCGTTTTCTTCCTTTCATACAATATTTCCTTCGCCTTCCTCTCGTTCCTTCCTTCGTTCTTTCTTCCTTTCATTGTTTATATAGTTTTTACATTTTTCTCTTTCTTACGTTCTTCCTTTTTTTCTCTTTTAATATATTTTCCTTCTTTATCTTACGTTCATACAATATTTCCTTCGCCTTCCTGTAGTTCCTTCCTTCGTTCTTTCTTCCTTGCATTGTTTATCTAGCTTTCACATTTTCCTCTTTCTTACGTTCGTCATTTCCTCCTTCCTTTCTTTATCTTTATTTTCTCTATCTCCACTTACTCGCTTACTTAAATGTTCTTATCTATTTATATATACACAGACACTTATCCACTCACCTTGCCGCTAACTCCTTCCGCTTCCCCTCAACACACACACACACACACACACACACACGTTCAGGCAAGTAGCGGGCTTTTTTTTTTTTATTAATGTTTACTTTTTTTGTGCCCTTGAACTGTCTCCTTTGCTGTAAAAAAAAAAAAAAAAAAAAAAGCACGACATTTGTGTAGAAACTGGGCACCCTTACCCTAATAATGCTTCCTCATCTCCCTTCCCGCCCCTTTCCGCGCCTATTACCTTTGCCATCTCAAGCAATTTTTACCCTGACGTCAGAATAAGCTTATGTTTTTTTCCCTCAGCCTTCCTTATGAACTTCTCCTTTCTCTCTCCTTCTCTTCCTTATCTAGCTCTCTTTTCCCTTCTTCTCTTCTTTCTCTATCTCTCGTTTCTCTCCTCTTCCTTTTCTACCTCTTCTTCCCCTCCTTCCCTTCCTTCCCTACCTCTTGTTTCTCTCCTCTTCCTTTTCTGCTTCGTTTCCCTCCTTCCCTTCCTTTTCTACCTCTTTTCCTTCCTTCTTTTCCTTTTCTACCTCTCGCTTCCCTCCTTCCCTTCCTTCCCTACCTCTCCTTTCCCTCCTTCCCTTCTTGCTCTACCTCTCGTTTCCTTCCTTTCCTTCATTTTCTACCTCTCCTTTCCCTCCTTCCCTTCCTTATGTCAAACTACCACCAGGGTCATAAAACTACCCTGGAAATGTCTATAATTCCTACGAAAGCCCCTGGAAATGCCTATAACTCCTACGAAAGCCTTAAATATGAGTGTTTCTTAGGTCCATGATACAGAAACAGGCTCAAACTACCACTGGGGTCATAAAACTACCCCTGGAAATGCCCACAACAACTTAAATATATGTGTTTCTTAGGTTCACGGTATAGAGGCAGGCTCAAACTACCACTAGGGTCATACAACTACCCTGGAAACGCCCCCACCACAACTACGAAAGCCTTGTCAAATGTGTGTACCTGGGCGGTGAAATGTTTAAAGAAATGGCCCACGGAAAGTCTCGCCAATCCTCTCCCTGGAAAGTTAGGTTACCGTTGGCGTGGTCTGAGCCGGAAAAGGTGACCATAAAGAGGGCCATTACAGACACGCGGAAACGACCCTGAGTGGAGTGGAAAGAACGTGGAGGATGATTGCGATGGTGCTAATGTTAATGCGAAGGTGAGTGCAAATGAGCGAAGGTGTTTAAGGTAATGAGGGCAGGTGCGTGAATGCGAAAAGGAGGGAAAAGTGAAAGTGTTGATTCGAAAAAGGTGAGAAATATAAGAAGGAAAAAAGGAATAAATTAACAGAGGAAAAATAGGAAAGGAGAGAAGAAAAAAGGAAATGGCAGGTGTGAGGATGCGAAAAAGAGGGAAAAGTGAAAGTGTTGATTCGAAAGAGGTGAGAAATAAAAGAAAGAAAAAAGGGCATAAATTAACAGAGGAAAAATAGGAAAGGAGAGAAGAAAAATAGGAAATGGAAGGTGTGAAAATGCGAAAAGGAGGGAAAAGTGAAAGTGTTGATTCGAAAGAGGTGAGAAATAAAAGAAAGAAAAAAGGCATAAATTAACAGGACAAAGAGGAAAGGAGAGAAGAAAAAAGGAAGGGCAGGTGTGGGAATGGGAAAAAGAGGGAAAAATGAAAGTGTTGATTCGAAAGAGGTGAGAAATAAAAGAAGGAAAAAAAGGCATAAATTAACAGGACAAAGAGGAAAGGAGAGAAGAAAAAAGGAAGGGCAGGTGTGAGAATGAGAAAAAGAGGGAAAAGTGAAAGTGTTAATGGAAAATCGAAGAAAAAAGAAGAAAAATAGAAGGGAAAAGGCTTAAATTAACGGAGAATAAATGCGCAAGAAGAAAAGAAAGGAGAGAAGAAAAACACAAATCAACATAAAAAGCAAATACGAAAAGAGAAAGAAAGGAAAAAGAGAAGAAGAAAGAAATCAACAGGGAAAACAAACAAAAAGAGAGAAAAAAGAAGAAAAAGAAGAAAAAACAACAGAAAACAAAATACAAAAGGAGAGAAAAAAAGAACAAAGAAGAAAAATCGTAAACCAACAGGGAAAACAAACATAAAAGAAAGAAAAAAAGAAGAAAAAAGAAAAAAGTACAAAAGAAGAGAAAAAAGAAAAGGAAAAAAGAACAAACGTAGAAAAATAAAAAAAAAGAGAAAAAAAGGAAGAAAGAACCACTCACCAGAAACAACAAAAAATACATAATAGAGAAAAAAGAAAATTAAAGAAAAAGAAAAGAAAAGATCGTCAATAAGAAAAGGAAAAAAATCAGTATTAAAAAAAAAGACGAAAAATGAAGAAAATCACTCACCAAAAATAGAAAACAAAAGAAAACAATGAACAAAAGAAAAATAAAGTAGAAAAAAGTACTTCAATAAAAACAACATGACACCTCAAAGACAACACCACACCAACCCGTTAGAAAGCGCAAAAGAGCGTAGAACGAGGCGCCAAAACCCCGATATATATATAAGACCTTTAATAACATCGTAAAGCCAAGCGTGAAATCTTAAAGGTACAGGGAGAAAGGTGAGCGGCGGGAAGGGCGGCAGGTGAGAGAGGGGTGCCCAGGTGTGTTAAGGGGGGGAGGGAAGGTGTGGGGGAGGGAGGGAGGGAGGGAAGGTGTGGGAAGGCAGATGTGTGAGAGAGATAAGAAAAGTGATGGAAGGAAGGGAAACAAATGATGAAACAAGAGAGAAATAAGATAAATAAGATACATGAGATAAGGCAAAGAGAAGATAAGATAGGACACACGGGAGGTACGACATAAGATAGAATAAAAGATAAGGGAGAAATAAGATAGCGTAAGATCGAAAAGATGTGTGTGTGTTTGTGTGTTTGTTTATGGCGTATACTTTTTTTTTGTTGCTATATCTATCTATCTGCTCTATCTATCTATCTCTATACCTTTCTATTCGCCTCTATTACATATCTAACTACTATTATATCTATCCATCTACATGTATCTGTCAATCTATTTAATATATATCTACATATTAATCTCATTACCTAACCTTCCTATCTATCTATCTATCTATCTATCTATCTATATTCATGTTACCATTATCTATTATCGCTTTGTGTCGTGTTAAATGAAATAGCGTAAACCGTGTAGGAAAAACAACACAGAACACCAATAAAAGTAATATGAGAGAGAGAGAGAGAGAGAGAGAGAGAGAGAGAGAGAGAGCGGTTGACAGGAAGGGTACGTAAGAAAGTGAAGGAAAGAAGAGAGAGAGAGAGAGAGAGAGAGAGAGAGAGAGAGAGTGCGTGCGTGCGTGTGACAGTATTAAAAAAAAAAAAGAGAAGGGCGTAAAACGAATCTCAAGAGCATAAAGCGAGCAAAAATGACGCGCGCTCGTAAAAGAGAGAGAGAGAGAGAGAGAGAGAGAGAGAGAGAGAGAGAGAGAGAGTGAATCAAGGTTAGAGCGAATCAAGAAGAAAAGGAAGAGAGAGAGAGAGAGAGAGAGAGAGAGAGAGAGAGAGAGAGAGAGAGAGAGAGAGAGAGGTGAATTAAAGGCAAATCAGAACGAAAAAGGAGAAAAAGAAGAAGAAGGGGAGAAGAAAGAAAGGAAGAAGGGAGAAAGAGAGCAAGGAAAGATTACCAGAGAGAGAGAGAGAGAGAGAGAGAGAGAGAGAGAACCATAAAATTCGCAAGATGAGTAAAAATTGAGTTTATGAAGAACGTAAAAGCCGAACTTAATGCGAGATGACATTACCCGGATGTAAGAGAGAACGTGAAAACGGGAAGACGGAAAAGAAAACGGAAAGAAAACGGACATGCGGCGAAAAAGAAAACGAGTGAAAAGAGAAAAAATCGGAAGAAAATGGGAAAAAGTAAAGTAAATGAAGAAAAAGATAGATAGATAGACAGATAGACAGACAGAGACAGACACAGAGATAGATAGAGACAGACAGATAGATAAAAAAATATAGAAAAAAATAAAATAAATAAAAGTAAACTCAATGATGAAACAAAAAAAACTAAAGAAGATAAACATAATTGACAGACAGACAGACAGACAGACAGACAGACACAGAGATACAGACAAACAGACAGATAGATAAATAAGCAGAGAGAAAAATATAAAAATAAATCTCAATGATGAAACAAAAAACACTAAAGAAGATAAACATAATTGACAGACAGACAGACACAGAGACAGACAGACAAACAGACAGACAGGTAAATAAATATAGAGAAAAAAAATCTCAATGATGAAACAAGAAAAAACTAAAGATAAACATAATTGACAGACAGACAGACACAGAGACAGACAGACAAACAGACAGATAGGTAAATAAATATAGAGAAAAAAAATCTCAATGATGAAACAAAAAAAACTAAAGATAAACATAATTAACAGACAGACAGACAGACAGACAGACAGACAACGAAAGGGGAAGAAGCAAAGAAGCGAAAACAGATGAACCAGGAAGTAGTAACAAGGTGAATGAAAGTTGGGAGACAGAGGGAATGAAGGGGAAGAGGAAGAAGGGAAGGAAGAAGGAGAGAGAGCAAGGAAGAAGGGAAGGAAGAAGGAGAGAGAGCAAGGAAGAAGGGAAGGAAGA
>NW_026111871.1:210000-267500 GCF_024679095.1 Eriocheir sinensis | reverse complement strand
GATGAAGAAAAAGAGAAAAGAAGAGAAGACCAATAGAAAAATTTAGAAGAAAAGGAAAGAAGAGAAAACTGTGTGAGAGTAGAAAAGAGAAGAATAGGAAGAAGAGAATGGAAAATAAAAAGAGGAAAAAGGGAATTGGGAGAAAAAGAGATAATGAAGAGAAAAAAAAGAGAAAGAAGATAGAGGAGAAAAAAGCCTTGCGAAAAAAAAGTTACGACGAAAAAAATTAGTGAAGAGAAAAAAGACGAAGAGAAAAAAAGAAGAGAAAGAAGATAAAAGAGAAAGAAGGTAGAGGAGAAAAAAAAGCCTTGTGAAAAAAAAGTTACGACGAAAAAAATAAGTGAAGAGAAAAAAAAGACGAAGAGAAAAAAAGAAGAGAAAGAAGATAAAAGAGAAAGAAGGTAGAGGAGAAAAAAAGCCTTGTGAAAAAAAGTTACGACGAAAAAAATTAGTGAAGAGAAAAAAAAGATGAAGAGAAAAAAAGAAGAGAAAGAAGGTAGAGGAGAAAAAAGCCTTGTGAAAAAAAAGTTACGACAAAAAAAATAAGTGAAGAGAAAAAAAAGACGAAGAGAAAAAAAGAAGAGAAAGAAGATAAAAGAGAAAGAAGGTAGAGAAAAAAAAGCCTTGTGAAAAAAAAGTTACGACGAAAAAAATAAGTGAAGAGAAAAAAAAGATGAAGAGAAAAAAAGAAGAGAAAAAAGGTAGAGGAGAAAGAAGCGCCTTGTGAGAGCATAACTAAATGTGAGGAGATTATAAAGCCATCACGATAAGACGCGGCCTGTCAAAGAGCCTCAAAAATGACTCCACGGAAAGATTAGAATGGCGGACGAGGGAAGATGATGAGCGGGACAAAGAGGAGGAGGAGGAGGAGGAGGAGGAGATGGAGATAAGAAGAAGAAGAAGAAGGAGGATGGGGGGGGTTGTGGAGAAAGGAAGAAGAAGAAGAAGAAGAAGAAAAAGAGGAACAAGAACAAGAAGGGAAAATATGGAAGAGAAAGAACAAGCGGAGGAGGAAAAGGAAGAAGATAAATATGAAAAAGAGGAAAAAGAAGAACAAGAAGAAGAAGAAGAGGAACAAGAACAAGAAGGGAAAATATGAAAGAGAAAAGAAGTAGGAAAAGAAAGAACAAGCGGAGAAGGAAAAGAAAGAAGATAAGGAAGAAAAAGAGGAAAAAGAAGAACAAGAAGTAGAAAAAGAGGAACAAGAAGGGAAAATATGAAAGAGAAAGAACAAGCGGAGGAGGAAAAGGAAGAAGATAAATATGAAAAAGAGGAAAAAGAAGAACAAGAAGAAGAAGAAGAGGAACAAGAACAAGAAGGGAAAATATGAAAGAGAAAAGAAGTAGGAAAAGAAAGAACAAGCGGAGGAGGAAAAGAAAGAAGATAAGGAAGAAAAAGAGGAAAAAGAAGAACAAGAAGTAGAAAAAGAGGAACAAGAAGGGAAAATATGAAAGAGAAAGAACAAGCGGAGGAGGAAAAGGAAGAAGATAAATATGAAAAAGAGGAAAAAGAAGAAGAAGAAAAAGAGGAACAAGAACAAGAAGGGAAAATATGAAAGAGAAAAGCAGTAGCAAAAGAAAGAACAAGCGGAGAAGGAAAAGGAAGAAGATAAATAAGAAAAAGAGGAAAAAGAAGAAAAGGAAGGAAGAAAAGACTTACAGGGAAGTGAATAAATGGTGAAAGAGAGGAAAAAAGTACAGAGGAGAGGAAACAAGAGAAGGAGGAAGAGAAAGAGGAAGAAAGAAGAAAAAAACAGGAGGAGAAAGAGGAATAAAAGGAGGAGGAAATGAATGAAAAAAAAGCTAAAATAAGATAAAGAAGGAGGGAAAAGAGACTGAGGAAAATTGAAAGGAGGGAAAGAAAAGAAAGAAAAAAAGGACTAGAAAAGGAGAGGAAGAATGAAAAGAAACTAAAACAAGAAAAGAATAATGCAAAGAAAAGGCGAAATAAAGAAGAAAAGGGGCGAAAGAAGAAGAAAGAGGGAAAAAAGTAGAAGGAAAAGAAGGACTAGAAAAGGAGAGGAAGAATGAAAAGTTAGAAAAAAGAATAAATAGGAAGAAAAAGAAAAATAAAAGTCGGAATCAAGACAAAAAAAAGCTTGCAAAAGAAGAAAAAAGAAAAACACCTGAAATTGGATAAAGGATTAGAAGGAGGAGGAGGAGGAGGAGGCTGAGAAGGATGAATAGGGGGAATGAGGTAAAGAAGGGGAGGGAAAAAGAAGGAGGGGGCGAGATGATGACGGGGATAGAGAGTGAAGGAGAAAGGTCTTTGAGGGGACACGGTCAATGAAGAAAAGTAATCCCCTCAGAGAGAGAGAGAGAGAGAGAGAGAGAGAGAGAGAGAGAGAGAGAGAGAGAGAGAGAGAGAGAGAGAGAAAGTGCTTGAGAGAAAAAGGGAAACTGTGAGGGAAAAGAGAAGCATAATGAAAGAGTTTAGGGGAATTGTGGGGAAAAAAAGGAAGAAAAAGAAGAAAGAAAAAAAACAGAAAAGGAAGAGAAATGAAAGAGTAAAGGGAATTGTGGGAAAAAAGAGGAAGAAAAAGAAGAAAGAAAATACAGAGAAAAGAGGAAATTGTGAGGAAAAAGAGAAGGGAAATGAAAGAGTAAAAGGGAATTGTGGGAAGAAAAGAAGAAAGAAAATACAGAAAAAAAGGACATTGTGAGGAAAAGAAAAGGGAAATGAAAACGTAAAGGAAAAAGACGAAGAAAGGAAAGAAAATGCAGAAAAAGAGGAATTATGAGGAAAAGAGAAGGAAAATGAAAGCGTAAAGGAAAAAGACGAAGAAAGGAAGAAAGAAAATACAGAAAAAAGAGGAAATTGTGAGGAGAAAAGAAGGAAAATGAAAAAGTAAAGAATAAAAGGAGAATTGTGGGGAAAAAGAGGAAGAAAAAGAAGAAAGAAAATACAGAAAAGGAAATTATAAGGAGAAAAGAAGAGAAATGAAGAGTAAAGGGAAATTGTGGGGAAAAAGAGGAAGGAAAAAAAGAAAGAAAATACAGAAAAAAATTGAGAAAAAGAGAAGAGAAATGAAAGAGTAAAGGAGAACGAAGAAGAAAAGAAGAAAGAAAATACAGAAAAAAAGAACATTGTGAGGAGAAAGAGAAGAGAAATGAAGGAGTAAAGGAAAACCAGGAAGAAAAGAAGAAAAAAAAAATACAGAAAAAAGGACATTGTGAGGAAAAGAGAAGGAAAATGAAAGAGAGTAAAAGAGGAAGAAAAGAAGAAAGAAAAGACAGAAAAAAAGGACATTGTGAGGAAAAGAGAAGGAAAATGAAAGAGTAAAGAGGAATTGTGGGAAAAAAGAGGAAGAAAAAGAAGAAAGAAAATACAGAAAAAAAGGAAATTGTGATAGAAGGAAGAATGGAGAGGAAAAGAAAAAGTGTGTAAAAAAGAAGAAAAGAAGAAGGAAAGGAAAACTAAGGAAAAAGAAAAGACAAGAATGAAAGGTAAAGAAAATAGGAATAATGAGAAAAGAAGAAAAGGAAGAATTTAGAGAAAGAAAAAGGTGTCAGAAAAGGGAGGAAAAACAGAAGGAAAAGAAAGAAAATAGGAAATTGTGAGAGAAGGAAGGAAAGAAAGAAAAGAAAGGAAGGGACGAAAAAAAGAATATATAAGAAAAAGTAAGAATACAAGAAGGAAAAAAGGAAATAATGAGAAAATGAAAAGAAAAAAGAAGGAAAATGATTAGTGTTCCTTTCCTCACAATCTCCTTTTCTTCAGTCTCTTCCTTCTTCTTTCTTTTATTTCCTATTCTTTTTTCTTTTTCTCATAATTCCCTTTTTCCATTCCCTTCTTCATTTCCTCCCTTTTCTCACACACTTTCCCCTCCTTCTTTTCTAAACATTCCTTATTTCTTTCTTTCTTCTTTTCTTGTGATAAAAGGAAGAATGAAAAGAAAGAAGAAAGAAAAAGAATGAAAAAGGGACATAGTGAGAAAAAGAAAAGAAAGAAATGAAAAGAAAGAAAGGAATTGTGTGAAAAAAAAAACTTTCCGAGTACAATTTCTTCAACTCCTCCAATACTTTCACCCCCAACTCGTTACTTTTTCTTTCTATAATTCAGGAGTTTTCGCCCTAACTCATCCGCCACTTCTAATTACTTCCAATCGTGTGTATAATTATAGTCACTCTTTATTAGTATTTCAAGCACCGCTAATGACCGCTAATGCTAATCAGGACATTCGGATTAAACTAAAAAAAAAAAGTTAGATGAATATAATTAACCAGATTGGGAAAAATTAATCCATCTATATATTTTTTTTTTACAGAGAGAGAGAGAGAGAGAGAGAGAGAGAGAGAGAGAGAGAGAGTTAATTTAGACATTTTATTTTTATTTCCTCATCAATTATTAGTAAATCAAGAGTGTTTTTTTTTTTCTTTGTTTTTTTCTTTGTTGTTTTTAATCCTCGTTGAAATTTGTCTTATTTATTGCTCTCTCTCTCTCTCTCTCTCTCTCTCTCCAGGTGGGTCAGTTCAAGGTCACCGGCTCGTAATTAATCCCTTGAGTTGCGAGGTCATGTGAGGTCAAGGTGAACACACACACACACACACACACACACACACACACACACACACACACACACACACACACACACACACACACACACACACACACACACACACACACACACACACACACACACTAATGATAATAAGAGGTAAGGTCAAGTTAAGGGCATCTATTTTTCTATATTTTTTTGTCTATCTATCTGTCTATCTATCTTTTTTTTCCCCTTTTTTTGTCCAGCCCAAAATGAAGCGGCAATCAGCATGAAATTGATCGTCATTATATGCTAATTATCTTTAATACGAGAGGATTGACTTGATATAATGAGGGTGCGTGCGTGCGTGTGTGTGTGTGTGTGTGTGTGTGTGTGTGTGTGTGTGTGTGTGATCTCTCTCTCTCGTCATCACTGTAACCCTGTTCTCCTCCTCCTCCTCCCCCTCTTCCTCCTCCTTTTCCTTCTCCTCTTCCTCTTCTTCTTCCTCTCTTCTTGGAACGTAATTTTTCCTAATCCTCAAATGTTAGTGTGATTAAGTGTGTGTGTGTGTGTGTGTGTGTGTGTGTGTGTGTGTGTTGTGGTCATTAGAGTGCTGATAACCTAATCTCTCTCTACCTAAATTTTCTCTTCTATCTCTTCTTCTTTCCTTTCTTCTCCCCCACCACTCATCTCCTCCTCCTCCTCCTCCTCTTCCTCCTCCTCCTCTTTCTTCTTTTCAAAACTCAGAAGAAATTACCTCTTGAATACTCCTCTTTACCTTTCTCCTCTTGGTGTGAGAGAAGCAAAAGCAATCCGGATAATGTGTCGGAGGAAGAGGAGGAGGAGGAGGAAGAGGAGGAGGAGGAGGAAGAGGAGGAGGAGGAGGAGGAGGTGGGGAGGAGGAGTCAGTCTTCTCTCGCTTTTATCTTACTTGCATTTTTCACGTATTTTCTTTTCGCCTTTCTTTTTCTTACTTTTTTCTTTATTCTATCTTTATCTCTGTCTTTTCCTTCTCTTCCTTTCCTCCTAATTCCATCTCTTCACATTCCTTTTCTTCCCTTCCTTTCTTTTCCCTTCCCATTTCTTAACCCTCCATTTTTACTTCCCATTCAATTCTAGTCTTTCTCCTTCCCTTCCCCTTCCCTTTTTATCCCATTCCTGTATTCCTATTCCTTTCTGTTCCATTTTAGTCTTTTCCATCTCTTCCCATCCCTTTCTTTACTACCCCTTCTCTTTCTCTATTCTTACTTTTCCTTCCCTTTTCAACTTTTGTCGTACCTTCCCATCCCATCCATCCCCATCCCTTTCTTTACACTTTCTTCTCTACCCTTCTCATTCCTTTCCTATCCTTTCCTTTCCTTTCCTTCTCAGCCCTTCCTTTCTCTGTTAAACCCATCCTTGTCCTTTCCTTTCCACCCTATCCCCTTCCTTCCCATCCCTTCCCTTCCCTTCCCTTCCCTTCCCATCCCTTCCCAACCCATTTCCATCCCTTCCCAACCCAACCCTTCCCTTTCCTTCCCATACCATCCTATTCTATTCCTTCCCATCCCTTCCCTTCCCTTCCCATCCCTTCCCAACCCAACCCTACCCTTTCCTTCCCATCCCAACCCATTCCCATCCCTTCCCAACCCAACCCTTCCCTTTCCTTCCCATTCCATCCCAACCCTTCCTTTCCCTTCCTTTCCCAACCCATTGCCATCCCTTCCCAACCCAACCCTTTCCTTCCCAGCTCTTCCCTTCCTATCCCTTCCCTTCCTTTCCCTTCCCTTCCCTTCCCTTCCCTTCCCATCCCTTCCCTCAGCCTCCCAGCCGTGTATCTTCCGCACCGTATCATTTGGCTAAGAAAACACGGACTTGGAACTCACATTAAAGCCTGAGGGGGACAAGTGAAGGGCACAGACGAGGGTTCACAGACGAGGGTTGACAGACAGATTGTTCACTCATGTCTCAGCCCACAGCGACACAGACAGACAGATGGTAGACACGGGTATTTATGTTTGTGTGTTTGTTTGTTTTATGTTTGTTATGTTTCTCTGTATCTTCTTTCTTCTTCCTGTTTATTCCTATTTTTCTTGTGTTTTTTTTCTTTCGTTTTCTTTCTTTTATGTTTGTTTTCTTTCTCTGTATCTTCTTTCTTCTTCCTGTTATTTCCTATTTTTCTTGTGTTTTTCTTTCTTTCGTTTTCTTTCTCTTCTTTATTCCTTATCTCGATCGATTCTTTTGTCTTTTCTTCTTCCCATTTCTTCTTTACTTATCTTCTTTTTCATCCCTCTTCCATTTCCTTTTCTTCACATCTTTCTGTCTAATTTCTTTCCTTTCCTTCTCTTACCTTCTCTTCCTTATCTTCCACTCTCTCTTTTCTTCCCTTCCCTTCCCTTCCCTTCCCTTCTCTTTACCAGATGTCCCTAACTTTTTTATATATATCATTTGTATCATGTATGCGTGTGTCAGAGAGAGAGAGAGAGAGAGAGAGAGAGAGAGAGAGAGAGAGAGAGAGAGTGCTATTCTTGGTGGTCTGGCTAAGAGTAAATTTAATGGAACAACCGAGAGAGAGAGAGAGAGAGAGAGAGAGAGAGAGAGAGAGAGAGAGAGAGAGAGAGAGAGAGAGAGAGAGAGAGAGAGAGAGAGAGAGAGAGAGAAAACATTGCCTTTGCGGATACCTGACTCGAGGAGGAGGAAGAAGAGGAGGAGGAGGAGGAGGAGGAGGAGGAGGAGGAGAAGGAAAAGGAAAAAGAAAAAGGGAAGAACATTAGGAGAAAAATAATTAGAAAGACGAAGAAAAAGATGGAAGGAGGAGGAGGAGGAGGAAGAAAAGAAGAGGAGGAGGAAGAGGAAGAAGAAAAAAAAGAAAAAAAAGAAAAAGAGCAAGAATGTGAAGAATGAATAAAGAAACAAAAGAGAAAGAAAACGAAAAGAAGAAAATAATTAGGAAAACGAAGAAAAGGAAGAAAGGAGGAAGAGGAAAAAGACGAAAATGGAGCAAAAACGTGAAAAATTAATACAAAAAAAGAGCAAGAAGGAGAAGAAGAAAAAAACAAACAACAAAAAGAGGAAAAGACCAGGAAACAGGAAATAAATAAATACAAAGAGGAAGAAAGTATAGACGAAGGAAGGAAATATATAGACTCAGGAAAGGAAAGAGGAGAAAGAAGGAAGAAAGGAAGGAAGGAAGGAAGGAAGAAAGAAACATACAAGGAAGGAAAAAAAATAGAAACTCAGGGAAAGAAAGAAGAGAAAGAAGAAGGAAGGAAGAAAGGAAGGAAGGAAGAAAGAAATGTAAACGGAAAAGAAAAAAATTACATAGACGAAATGAAAAAAAATATATTGAACGAAAGAAAAAAAAAGAGACGGAGGAAAAACAAACAAACAGAAGGAAAAAAGTATCAGGAAAAAAATATCTAATGAGCAAGAAGGAAAAGCTCAGGTTACACGGAAGTTGAAAATAATTACATCTTTTTTTCTTTTTTTTTTCCTTGTTTCCTTTCTATTTTTGTGTGTTTGTTGGTCCCGAGACGCCCTTGAAAACTATCCCTTTAATTGAAGAGGAGGAGGAGGAGGAGGAGGAGGAGGAGGGAAGAATGGAGAAGGTAAAAGAGGTGAGAGTGGTTGTGGAGGAGGAAGAAAATGAAGAAGAAGAGGAAGAAGAAGAAGAAGAAGAAAAAGAAGAAGAAAAAGAAGAATAGGAAGAAGAAAAATAAAAGAGAAAGAAGACAAAAAAGAAATAAAAAGACTTATAAAAGAGGAGAAAGAAAATAAAAAATAAAGAAGAAAAGACAACGAGAAGGAAGGAAAAAAAGACGGCAGAAACGGAGGAGGAGGAGGAAGAAGAAGAGGAGGAAGAAGATGAATATGAAAGATCAGATCCAATTTACAGTAAGAGAGAGAGAGAGAGAGAGAGAGAGAGAGAGAGAGAGAGAGAGAGAGAGAGAGAGAGAGAGAGAGACGTCTTAGCAAACATTATTATCATTATTTTCATTATTATTCTTTCATCGCCTTTCTCTTGCCATTTCGTTATATCCAAGTTCTCATTAATTTCCAAAGTTAATATTTATCTCCTTTCTTCCTCCTCCTCCTCCTCTTCCTCCTCTTCCTCATTTATCTTCCTTCTTCCTCTTTTTCGCATCTTCCGTTCTTATCAAATTCTCCCTCCTTCCCTTCTTTCCTCCCTTCCTCCCTTTCCTCCCCTTTCTCTTTCTTTCGTTATCTCCCTTCCCTTCCCTTCTCCTTCCCTTCTCTCCTTCCTCCTCTCCCTTTCTTCTCTTTCCTTCTCTCTCTCTCTCTCTCTCTCTCTCTCTCTCTCTCTCTCTCTCCTGTTGTGGTGAGGAAAAGGTTAAATGTCTCTCAATGATTAATGGCAGTCCTCTTCTTCCTCTTCCTCTTCCTCTTCCTCTTCTTCTGTGATTGATTAGAGGAGGAGGAGGAGGAGGAGGAGGAGGAGGAGGAGGAGTTGAAATAGTTGTGCTTTTGTGTTCATTCTCGTGACACACACACACACACACACACACACACACACACACACACACACACACACACACACACACACACACACACGTAGAATCAATCACAGCCAAACAAAAAAACAAAACAAAAAAGCAAGGATGAAAACATACTCCATTACTTTCTCGCTTCAATCAATCAGTTTTTATTTTATTTTTTTATTTTTTTTCCATCCAAGTTTTTTTTCCTCCTTGATTTCTTTCCCCCTGTTTTTTTTTCTTTCTTTTCTTTTTTCTGTTTTTTTCTTCTGTATATTTTTTTCTCCTTGATTTCCTTCTTCCTCTTTTATATTTGCTCTTGTTTTCATTTTCTTCTTTTCTTCTTTTTCCTGTTTCCGTTTTTTTCATATTTTTCTTTATTTTTTTTTTCAATTTTCGTCCATTTCCGTGTATTTTTTCCTAGTCAGAGAGAGAGAGAGAGAGACAGTAAAAAAAATTATAGACAGAAAAATATAACATGACCCCAAAAATTCAGAGAGAGAGAGAGAGAGAGAGAGAGAGAGAGAGTTTACTGAACTGTGAAGCCGCTGCAGATTTGTCAGAATCAGACTACAATAAGAGAGAGAGAGAGAGAGAGAGCCACATTAGACGAGAATCACCAATGTCAACTGCGTCAGAGTGAAGGAGAGATGGAGAAAATATAAAAAGAGGATAAAGAGAAGAAAGGAAAGAGAAGGAAAGAAAAGAAGGAGGAAGAAATGAAGGAAAAAAGAGGAAAGAAGAAAGGGAAGAAAAATGGAAAAGAATGAAAAAGAAAAAGGGGAAGAAGAGAAAAAGGAGAAAGAAAGAAGGGAGAGGAGGAGAGAGGAAAGGAAAAGGGTCGGAAGGAATGAGGGAGAGACGAAAGAGGGAGAAGGAGAGGGAATGAGGAAAAGGGGTAGGAAGGAAGGAGGGAAAGACGAAAAGAAGGAGAGGGAAGGAGAGGGAGGAGGAAAACAGGATTAAAGGGAGGAAGAAATGGAGATGGAAAAGAAGGAAGGAAGGAAAGAAGGAGAAGGAAGGAGGAAAGAAGGAGGAAGAAAGGAAGAAGGAAGGAGGAAGAAGGAAGGAAGGAATAAAGGAAAAAAAGTTAAATATAGGAAAATTGGAAACCCTTTTCCCTCTTTCTCCTCCATACCTCGTCTCCTCTCCTCTTTCTTCCCTTCCCTTCCCCCCCTTCTCTTCCTTTCCTCTTCCCTTCCCCTTCCCTTGCTCTTCTTCCTTCCCTCTCTCCCATCCCTCATCTTCCCTTCCTTCCTTTTCTTCCTCTCCTCCCTCTTCCTCTCTTCCATCTTCCCCCTCTTCTCTCTTCCCTTCCTTCTCACTCTTCCCATCTCTCCTTCATGTTCCTTCCCTTCTCCTCTTCTCTCTTCCTCCTTTTCCCTTCATTCCTCCTCTCCCCCTCCTTCCTCCTCTTCTTCCCTTCCATTCGTCTTTTCCTCTTCTTCCTTTCTTCCTCCTCCCTTTCCCTTCCTCTTCTTCCCTTCCTTCCCATCCATTCGTTTCCCTACCCTTCTTCTCTCCCTTCCTTTTCCTTCCTCCTTCCTTTCTTTTCCATCCTTCTTCCTTCTCTCCCTTCCATTCCTCCTTCCTTTCCCTTCCTTCCTTCCCTTCCATCCTTCTTCCTTTCCTGTCATCCTTTCGTTTCCCATCCTCCTTTTCCTTCCCCTTCCTTCCCTTCCATCCTTCTTCCTTTCCCTGTCATCCTTTTCCTTTCCATCCCTCCTTTTCCTTCCTTCCTTCCTTCCATCCTTCTTCCTTTCCTGTCATCCTTTTCGTTTCCATCCCTCCTTTTTCCTTCCCCTTCTCCCCTTCCATCCTTCTTCCTTTCCCTGTCATCCTTTTCGTTTCACATCCCTCCTAATACCTTCCCTTCCACACCTTCCATACTTCTACCATTCCCTGTCATCCCTTTCGTTTCCCATCCCTCCTTTTCCCTTCCCTTCCTTCCCTTCCATCCTTCTTCCTTTCCCTGTCATCCTTTTCCTTTCCCATTCTTCCTCTTCCCTTCCCTTCCTTCCCTTTCATCTTTCTCCCATTCCCTTCCGTCATCTTCCTTTCCCATCCCTCCTCTTCCCTTCACTTCACTTTTCACTCCTCCTCCACTCTTATATACCTTTCCATTCCCGTGTCTCCTCCTCCTCCTCCTCCTCCTCCTCCTCCTCCTCCCCATAACCTGTCATCATGTTTACAGACCCGTCAAGGACACGTCAGCATAAAAAGGAGAACTTGGGCGAGAACGAGTCCAGGAAAACGAGACATTTTACCTCTCTCTCTCTCTCTCTCTCTCTCTCTCTCTCTCTCTCTCTCTCTGGCACTTTCTCGTTTTTCTCTTTGGTTTTCTCTCTCACTTCTTTCTTCTTTATTTATTTATTTATTTTCTTCACTATTTGCTTTCGTTTTGTTCCTGTTTTTCTTTCCATCCATTTCTTCAACTATTTTTTTTTTCATTTCTCTCTCTCTCTCTCTCTCTCTCTGGCGCTTCTCTCGTTTTTTTATTCCTTCTTTGATTTCTTTCTCTTATTTCTTTAATTTTCTTTCTCCTTTGTCTTTTTATTTTGTTTTGTTTTTATTTTTATTTCTCGTTTTTTTCTCTTTCGCTATCTCTCTCGCTTCTTTCTTTCTTTCTTTTTTTTCCATTTTTCTTTCCATTCATTTATTCAACTCTAGTTTTTCTCTCTCTCTCTCTCTCTCTCTCTCAGTTTTGGTCTCCCCACCATGCAAAGGATATTGCTAAATTAGAAGGTGTTCAGCGTCGGGCAACGAAAATGATCCCTTCCTTGCGCAACAAATCCTACGAAGAAAGGCTTTCTACCCTTAACATGTTCTCTCTTGAGAAACGTCGCCTCCGAGGAAAACTGATCGAATGTTTTAAAATACTTAATGGTTTCACGAATGTAGACAGATCAACATTGTTTATGATCGATGACACTTTGCGCACGAGGAACAATGGCGTAAAACTCAGATGTGAACAAGTAAATTCAGACTGCACCAAATTTTCTTCACCAACGTTGTAGTGCGAGAATGGAATAAGCTCCCATCATCAGTGGTCCAGTGTAACACGATTGACTCCTTCAAAAATAAGCTCGACCGTCACTTCCTTCAACTTAATATCAACTAGAGTAGAAATGCAACGTTTTGGAGTCTTCTGATTAATGTAAAATCACTTAGGTTTAAGGACAGACCAAGTCTGGACCATGGGGTCTGTGTGGTCTGATTTATCCTATGTAAATCTATGTAAATCTCTCTCTCTCTCTCTCTCTCTCTCTCTCTCTCTCTCTCTCTCTCTCTCTCTCTCTCTCTCTCTCTCTCTCTCTCTCCTCTCTCTCTCTCTCTCTCAATTCGGGAGAGAGAAGAAAGTCTCTCTCTCTCTCTCTCTCTCTCTCTCTCTCTCTCTCTCTCTCTGTGCCTTCCCAATGACCTCCAACCATCTCTCTCTCTCTCTCTCTCTCTCTCTCTCTCTCTCTCTCTCTCTCTCTCTCTCTCTCTCTCTCTCTCTCTCTCTCTCTTCATTCCGGGAGAGAAGAAAGGTCTCTCTCTCTCTCTCTCTCTCTCTCTCTCTCTCTCTCTCTCTCTCTCTCTCTCCTGGGAGAGAGAAGAAAGTCTCTCTCTCTCTCTCTCTCTCTCTCTCTCAAGGTCACCATTAGTCAGGTCTTGAGGAGAAAACAAGGAGAAAAGGAGTAGAGAAGAAAAGTGGAAGGAGGAAAGGAGAGAAGAAGGAGAGAAAAAGAGTGACCTTGATTATATGGAGGCAAAGAGGAGGAGGAGGAGGAGGAGGAAGGAGTAAAGAAAGTGAGAGTAAAAGAGAAGGAGGAAAGAAGAGAGATAAGGAGGATAAAGGAAGGAAAGAAGGAAGAAGAAAAGGAATCAAGAAGAGAAGGAGAGAAGGGAAGGAATTTTGATAAGAAGGAAAAGAACAGAAAAGGAAGAAGGGAAGAAAAAGAAACGGAGGAGAATAGGAGGAAAGGAAGGAAGGAACGAAGGAGAAAAGAAAGAAGAATAGGAAACGAGATGAGAAGGAGAGAAGGGAAAGAATTTTGATAAGAAAGAAAAGAACAGGAAAGGAAGGAGGATTAGGAAGAAAGGAAGGAAGGAAAAGATAATTAGATGGTATAAAGAAAACAAAGGAAAGAAAAAATAAAATAAAAAGAATATGAAAAATTTGTATGACCAGGAAATGCAGAAGGAAGGAGAAAGAAACGGAGGAGAATAGGAAGAAGGAGAGAAGGAAGGAAGGAAGGAAGGAAGGAAGGAAGGAAGGAAAGGAAGAATAATAAATAGATCGTATAAAAAAGAAAGGAAAGAAAAAAAGAAAAACAATATGAAAAACTTTTATAACCAGGAAAGGAAGAAAAAAAGTGAGGAAAAGTTTGTAATCTAGAAAAAAAATCAACTCATACTTTTTTTCTTTTCTTTCTTTCTTTCTTTCTTATTTCTCTCTCTCTCTCTCTCTCTCTCTCTCTCTCTCTCTCTCTCTCTCTCTCTCTCTCTCTCTCTCTCTCTCTCTCTCTCTCTCTCATTTATTTCGTTTTTCCTCCTCCTGTCTCCAACTTTTCCTCTTCATCTTCTTCTTCTTCCTCTCTTTCTCTTTATTTTCCTCCTTTCATCTTTTTCATTTTCCATTTGTTTGTTTTTTCATCTTTTTTGTCTTCTTTTTCTTCTTTTTATGTTTCTTTTCCCATCTTTTCTTTTTTTCTTTTTTTTATTTCTCTGTCTTTTCATTTTCTTTTCCTTTATTTTACTTTCCATTTTTTTTTTCATCTCTTTCTTGTCCTCTTCCTCCTCTGCCTCTTCCTCCTCTTCTTCGTTCTTATTCCTTGTCACAATCATCATTCTTCACCTCTCTCCTACTCCTCCTCCTCCTCCTCTTCTTGTTCTTCTTTCCCTCCTCTTCTTCCTGTCTCTCCTCCTCTTCCTCCTCTTCTTCACTTCCCTGTTTTCTCTTTTTGACATAACTAATCATAATCTCGTTTTCTTCTCCTCCTCTTCCTCTTCTTCTTCTTCTTCTTCTTCTCCTTCCTTTCTCTTACCTTTCTTTCCCTCCTCTCCTTCCTCTCCATTTTCTTCCCTTCCCCTTTCCTCTCGAACTTAACCAACACTCACACCCTCTTCCTCTTCCTCCTCTTCTCTTCTTACTCTCTTCTTCCTCTTCTTCCTCTCTTTTACTTAACCAACATTCACTAACTCTTTCCCCCTCCTCTTCTTCTCCTCCTCCTCCTCCTCTTTCCTTGTCTTTCCCTTCTCTCCTTCCTCTTTTTTTCTTCTACGTTAACCAACATTGACACCCTCCTCCTTCTCCCCCCCCCCTCCTCCTCTTTCCCTTCTCTTCCCTGTCTTTCTCGTCCCTCTTTCCTCTCCTTTTTCTTCCCCTTCCCCTTTCCTCTCTTACTTAACCAACACTCCCCCTCCTCCTCCTCCTCCTCCTCCTGCTCCTCCTCCGCCTGGCAATATGCGGACTTGACAGCTGCAGAGGCGTTGGTATTCCTGGGTCTTCACGGTACCATCTATCGCTCGACTTCGGCCGTTCGTTGGCGGAGGAAAAAGTTATGCAGGGAAAGAGAGCTGGATTTTATTGCGATTGAAGTTTCCTCACTCCTCCTAATCCTCCTCCTTTTTCTTCTTCTCCTTCTTCTTCTTTGTGTTATGGTACTCCTCCTTCTCCTTCTCTTCTCCAGCTCCTCGTTCTTCTTCTTCTTCTTTTTCTTCTTCTTCTTCTTCTGCTTTTCCCTCGTCTTCTGGTTTTTCAACTTCGACTCGTCTATTCTTCGGCTTCTTCCTCTTCTTCTAGTTCTTCTTCCTCCTCCTCCTCCTCTTCTTTTGTGGTCTTTTATTTTCTGTATATATATTTCCTCCTCTTTCTTCTTCTTCTTTATCTTTTTTTCCCATCCTCCTCCTCCTCCTCCTCCTCCTCTTCTTTTGTGGTCTTTTATTTTCTGTATATATATTTCCTCCTCTTTCTTCTTCTTTATCTTTTTTCCCATCCTCCTCCTCCTCCTCTTCTTTTGTGGTCTTTTATTTTCTGTATATATATTTCCTCCTCTTTCTTCTTCTTTTATCTCTTTTTTTCCCATCCTCCAATCCTCCTCCTCCTCTCCTTCCCTTCCTCCTCTTCCTCTTCCTCCTCCTCCTCTTCCTCCTCCTCCTCTTCCCCCTCCTCCTCCTCTTACTGCGTTTTCCCATGATAGCCACTCTTAGTCCACTCTCCTCCTCCTCCTGCTCCTCCTCCTCCTCCTCCTCCTCCTCCTCCTCCTCCTCCTCCTCCTCCTCTTATAGCATTCTCCTTGATAGCTATTCGTAGTCCTCAATCTCTCTCTCCTCCTCCTCCTCCTCCTCCTTCCATCTTCTCTCTCTCTCTCTCTCGTTTACTATTTTTTTTTTTCCTTTCTTTACTCCCCTCGATCGAGCTAAGGAGAGTTTGAAAGACCTGAGTGAGTTTGTTTGTTTGTTTGTTTCGTTTTTGCGTTGGTGAAAAGAGCTGCGATTGACCCCCCGAGAGAGAGAGAGAGAGAGAGAGAGAGAGAGAGAGAGAGGGAGAGGGAGATAGATAAGATAAATGATTGAATAGATAATAGAAAGAGAAAGAAAATAGAAGAAGAAAGGAAAGAAAAAAGGAAAAACGAAGAGAGAGAGAGAGAGAGAGAGAGAGAGAGAGAGAGAGAGAGAGAGAGAGAGAGAGAGAGAGAGAGAGATAATAGAAAGGAAGAAAACAAAAGAAATTAGAAGAAGGGAAAGAAAGAAGGAAAAACGAAAGAAAAAAAGTTATATGTCAAGAGAGAGAGATAAATAGATAGATAGATAGAGTAAAAAAAAAGAACATAATAAAAAAGGAATATAAAGAAAGAACAAGAAAAGGAAGGATAAAGACAATGAAAGAGAAAAGTGACCCATGAAAAAATGAAAGAGGAGGAAAATAAGAGAGGGGAAGAAGATAAAGAGGAAAAGTTGGAGACGGAGAACAATGAGAGAGAGAAGAGATAGAGAGAGAGAGAGAGAGAGAGAGAGAGAGAGAGAGAGAGAGAGAGAGAGAGAGAGAGAGAGAGAGAGAAGCGGGGGCGATCTGTCTGTCACTTCTCTTTACTGGAACTTGACATGTAGTGAACTTGTATATCCCCCCTCTCCTCCTCCTCCTCCTCCTCCTCCTTTTAGTCTCCCTTTGACTGGGGTACGCTTTCTTGGTGGGGCCTGATGGTTAGCCCCAACCCGTTATGGCGCAGGCAAGTGTTTATAGTGGCGCCATCTTGCTTGCCTCATGCTGCCCCCCGGAGTTCATCTTTGATCCTCCTAAGAGAATATAGAGTCCAGGTTGATTAGTAGTCTATTGGACAGCATGTGGGTAGTTTTAGGTCACTCGGCGGTGACTGAAATATCCCAGTTTGTGGCGGCGGGCGGGACTCAACCAGCGTCATCTTAGACCTTGTGTATACCTATTTCCTCACTGTCCCTCCACTCCCTTCCACCCACACCTACAGCCACCCCTTTTCCTCCCATTCCCCCACACGAACACCCCTCTACCCTTACCTCCCTCTCCCCACCCCACCTCTTCCCTCCTCCACCTCCCCCTTCTCCTCATCATCTTTTTCTTCCTGTTCTTTTTCTTCTTCTTGTTCTTCTTGTTTTTCTTCTTCTTCTTCTTCTTCTTCTTCTTCTTCCTGTTCTTCATGTTTTTGTTCTTCTGGTTCTTGTTCTTGTTCTTTTTCATGTTCTTTTTCTTGTTCTTCTTCTTGTTCTTCTTATTCTTCCTGTTCTTCTTCTTCTTTCTATTCTTCATGTTCTTCTAGTTCTTCTTCTTCTTCTTCTCCTTCTTCCTGTTCTTGTTCTTCTTGTTCTTGTTCCTGTTCTTCTTCTCCTTCTTGTTCTTCTTTTTCTTCTTCATTTTCTTGTTCCTGTCTTCTTTTTCTTCTTCTTCCTGTTCTTGTTCTTCTTGTTCCTGTTCTTCCTGTTCTTCCTCTTCTTCTTGTTCCTGTTCTTCTTTTTTTTTCTTCTTCTTCTTCTTCCTATTCTTCCTGTTCTTGTTCTTCTTGTTCATGTTTTTCTTCCTCTTCTTCTTGTTCTTGTTCTTCTTCTTCCTGTTCTTCTTCCTGTTCTCGTTCTTCTTGTTCCTGTTCTTCCTCTTCTTCCTCCTCCTGTTCTTCCTGTTCTTGTTCTTCTTCTTCATTTCCTCCTTCACCCCCCCCCACCCCGGTCACAAGTCAGTCAGTCAAGGAGTCCGGGCCTGATCGGGGCGTACGCTATCGGCCGGGTCAGGCGGGGCAGGTGCGGCCGCATAAATCCTCGGGCGGAACAGAATCCAATTACAGCGGGACTCGAGGGCGCGCCGAGGGATTGACCGGGATTTGCAGAGTGGATTTAGAGCCCGGGATTTGTGCGTGAAGAGGAGAAGGAGGAGGAGGGGGAGTAGGAGGAAGAGGAGGAGGAGATAGTGGTTGTAGTTGTAGTAGTGGAGGTGTGGGAGAGACTGTAGAGGAACATGGATAAGAATAAGGTGAGGAGGATTTAGAAGAAGAAAAATATGAATAGGAAAGGAGGAAGAGATTGAGGAGGAGGAGGTGAACAAGATGATGAAGATGAAGAAGTAAAAGGGAAACAGAATAAAGAGAAGGAGGAAGAGGAGAAGAAGAAGAAAACAGAGCAAGAGGAGAAGGAGGAGGAGGAGGAGGAGGAGGAGGTGAACAAGATGATGAAGAAGTAAAAGGGAAACAGAAAAAGGAGAAGGAGGAAGAGGAGAAGAAAAAGAAAACACAGCAAGAACAAGAAGAGGAAAAGGGGAAAGGAAGGAAAGATAAAGAAAGAGAAATTTAAAAGGGTATTCAATATAAGGAAAGTAAGTCTCTGGGAACCCTTTCTCTCTCTCTCTCTCTCTCTCTCTCTCTCTCTCTCTCTCTCTCTCTCTCTCTCTCTCTCTCTCTCTCTCTCTCTCTCTCTCTCTCTCTCTTCAAGCTTTTAATTTTCTTGCTATTTTTTTTCTCTCCATAATTATTCCACGTCCCTGTTTGTGAATCTGACTTCGTGATGTATTTAAACAGCTAACAATGAATTAATGAGGAAGAGGAGGAGGAAGAGGGAGAAGGAGGAGGAGGAGGAGGAGGAGGAGGAGAAGAGGAAGAAGAGAAAAAGTAGGAAGAGAAGAAATACAAAGATGAAGAAGAGGAGGAGGAGGAAGAAGAAAAAGGAGGAGGCAAAGAGAAAAGAAGAAGAACGGGAGAGAGAAGAAAACAGAAAAGTGAAGAAAAGAAGTAGAAGGAGAAGAAAGACGAAGATAAAGAGGAGGAGGAGGAGGAGGAGGAGGTGGAGGAATAATTAAAAAGCGAAGAAGAAGAAGAAGACGAAGAAGAAAAAGAATAAGGAGGGAGAAGAAAAGGAGAAAGAGAAAAACAAAGAAAGAGGAAAAAGTATGGAAGGAAGGGGAAGAAGAGAAGGAAGGAGAATAGAAGTAATAGAAGAAAGACGAGGAATAGGAAAAGTAGAGAAAGATAGAAAGAAAGAAAAAAGAAAGAAAGAAAGAAGATGTGTTTCCTCTTTTTAATCACACACACACACACACACACACACACACACACACGCACACACGCATGCAATTTTCCGCGGCGTGACCTCCTCAGTTTCCATCTCGGCCCAGCGCCTCCCCGGGTCTCGAAGTGGTGGCCAGCGGAGCGCGGGACGACTTGGTATTAGCTGTGCCACCTCGCTGCCTCACGCCCGACCTGACGAGACCTTCAAGTGACTGACTGACTGACTGACTGACTGACTGACTGACTGACTGACTGAAAAAGAAAGAAAAAGTGACTGACTGAATGGTTGACTGATTTACTGACAGGAGGGAAGGATGACTGACTGATTGATTGACTGACTGACTGACTGACTGGCTGACTAACTGACTGGCTGGTTGGGTTAATGGGTGACTTACAAACTGACTGATTGACTTACTTGCGTCTCGCTCTTCTGACTGACTGACTGAATAATAGACTAACTGACTTACTATTGACTGACTATGATAACTGACAAACTAGCTAACTCACTGGCTGACTGACTGACTGACTAACCGACTGACTGACTGAGGAAATTAAAAAAGTTCAGTGAAGAGAAAAAAACGATTAAATGAGATTGTAAAAAGGAGAGAGAGAGAGAGAGAGAGAGAGAGAGAGAGAGAGAGAGAGAGAGAGAGAGAGAGAGAGAGAGAGAGAGAGAGAGAGAGAGAGAGAGAAAACTCTCAGAAGGCAATAAAATAATACAAACGAACGAACGAACGAAGACACAAACATCGAAAAAAATTGTCATGATCATCAGAGAGAGAGAGAGAGACTGACGTTTGTTTAGGCGAATGGCGTCCCTTTATTCATCATTCATCGAGAGAGAGAGAGAGAGAGAGAGAGAGAGAGAGAGAGTAAGTATTACGCCATATTTATTTGCTGAATATTGCAACGAATGACCAAAAAAAAAAAAGGAAAAGGAAAGGAATATACACGAAGATTGAAAGAAAAAGAAAAAGAAAAAAAGAAAGAAAAAGGATAATATAGAAAGATTAAAAGAAAAAGGAAAATATGGGAAAAAAATTAAAGAAAAAAAGCTAATTAGAGTAAGAAGGAAAAGAGGAAAATATGAAAAGAAATGGAAAAAGAAAAAAATAGAATGAAGACAAAGGAAAATAGAAGAAAATGAGAAATGATAAAATGAGGAAAAGAATGCAAAAAAAAAAAAACTAGATGAATGTCGTTCGTATCTGGATTATCTGATATTTTCTTTATTTATGTCGTTTCTCGAAGTCCGCAATGTTAACTTTTCTTTCTTCATCGCCAACGTAAACAGCTACAGCGAAAGGTGACGCCTCTAAGCAAACAAACGAACAAACAACATCATCAACAACAACAAGAATAGTGAAGGGAACGTTTTTCTTTAAGTGTCGAAGTTTTTTTTTTATTCGTTCAAAATTCTTCGTTAGTTTTTTTTTTATTGCCTTCTTCGTAATTTCGGTTCAATTTGTTTGTTTGTTTATTTGTTTGTTTGTTTGTTTGTTTGTTTGTTGCTGTTCTTCTTCTTCTTCTTCTTCTTCTTCTTCTTCTTCTTTTTCTTCATCTTCTTCTTTATCTTTTGTATCTTTTTCTTTTTTTTCTTTTTTCTTTTTTCTTCGTCGATAGAAAAGGAGAAACCGACAAGAAAATGAAAAAGACAGGAAAGAAAAAAAAATGTTAAGAAATGGTAAAAGAATAAATGAGCAAAGAAAAACAAGAAAAAAACTATCCCAAAGAAAAGATAGAAAAAAAAATCCCAAGTAAATAACCGAAATAAAACAAAAACATGGAGGCGGAAAAAAACGAAGTAGCGAGGAAGGAGTAAGCGCGTCTTCTCACCTTACAACGAAGACGCGCGAAAGAGACAACGAAGAGGCGTAAAAAGAGACGATGATGGCTTCTCCGATACACTGCAACGCTGCCTTATCGAAGAGACCGCTGTAAGGGCTGAGGCAGGGAGGCGGTGGTTCTCAGGTAGATAAAAAAAAATGTTATATCGCACAGGAATGAGAAAGGAAGAGCAGGGAATGAAGTGAGTCGGAGTGTTTTTCTCAGATAAAAAAAGAGGGTTATATCGCAAAGGAATGAGAGAAAGGGAGAGCAGGGAATGAAGTAAGGGAGTGTAGTGTTGTAAAACTATGAGGAAGGTTAATGTGCTTGAGTGATTGACCGATTGTTGTTGGAAAAAGTTAAATCGCTAAGGAATAAGAGAATGAAGCAGACAAGGATAAAGGAGGGAAGAATAAAGGAGGAGAAGAGAATAAAAGAAGATAATAGACGTAAGGAAAGAAGTACAAAGATAATTGGATAAGGTCATTGTAGGAAAAGAGAATAGGGGAAGAAAATAGACTCAGAAAGGAAAGTAAAAAAAAAATGGAGTAGAATAAAGAAATAGAGGAAAAGAGAGGAGGGGAAGAAATTAGACTCAGGAAAGAAAGTAAAAAAAATGGAGTTGAATAAAGAAATAGAGGAAAAGAGAGGAGGGGAAGAAATTAGACACAGGAAAGAAAGTAAAAAAATGGAGTAGAATAAAGAAATAGAGGAAAAGAGAGGAGGGGAAGAAATTAGACTCAGAAAATAAAATAAAAAAAATGGAGAATAAAGAAGTAATGAAGGAAAAGAGAAAAAAGGAAAAGACAGAAAAGGAAGTAAAAAAATTATTCATTGGAGAAGAAAAAAGGAATAGGAAGGAAGAAACAGGAAGAAGGGAACACAATAAAGAAGAAGAATAAAGCAGAAGAATGATTAAGAGAGAAGAAGAAAGTAAAAATAACCAATTGGAGAAAGAATAAAAGATGGAAAAAAATAAATAGGTAAAATAATGCATCAGGAAGTATCGGACCAGAAAAGTGAGCGGATTTTATTTATTTATTTTGTTCCCTTCTTCCCGTTTCTTCCTCAATTTTACTTTTTCTTCTCCAATGAATTATTATTTTTTTAATTCCTCTTCTGTCTTTTCCTTTTTCTTTTTTCCTTCTTATTTATTCTCCATCTTTTTTTTTCTTTATTCTTTTCAAATATGCAGCAACACTCCTACATAAAGCAAAAGTGCGTCGCGTTTACTCTCCGCCGCGGCTCAAAGGGGGACAAATCTTGCGCGCGGAGGCCACAAAAAGGTGCGGGGCGGCGATCGAGTGGCGCCCATAAATGATTCAGCGACGACTGGCCCTGAAATTGATGTCTGTAAATAATGCACGTAGCGAGGTGCCGAGCGTCGCGAGATTACAGAGACGAACACATAGATTACAAATGGACGTAAAAGAGGCGATAGAAGCGCGTTCATACATTATTCGACAACCACTAAAATGGCTTACTGTGGATTCAAGGACCGGTGGAAGGCAGCTTTTTCGTCGGCCATACGCTATCAATCACGGTGGAAGCTCAGAATATCAAACACTGCCAGATTTTGTTCAGTCATTTGCTCAGTCTTTCAGTCATGCCCGCGCCCGATGGAAGCAACTCGGTCATGATTATACTAAGTCTATATATACCAAGTCAAGTTACTCTGCTTCAAAACTGCGACCGGTACGCGCAGGAGGCGGTTTTGGGGCGCAGCAGCGGGATGACGTCACTTGGAGCTAAAAAAATAAAATACCGGCCAGTTCAGGGCTGACTTCATTTGGGGCCGTATGTGCACTCTGGATGTGCATTCTCGCCCCCTTTCACAGCGCGTTCAGGCAAGCCACTGACGAAAAAAATATGCCTTTTTATTGTGCTATTGCGTGACTGTAATTCCAATGCCTACAAACGGCGGTGTGCGGTGTGAGGGAGGGCGTGTTGAAGTGATTGATTTAAATTAGTCCGCCTTTCTTCGTTTTCTCTAAATCCCTGTTTCTACATTCTCTAGTTTGGCTCCAAGCAGTGTCACCCATAAACCACGCCTCGGCCGTGTCTCCTCCCACAAACCTGCGTATGACTTGACTTGGTGTATATAGACTTGGGTTGTCAGCGCGTATCGGTGGTCCTCGGGTTCACCACGCCCCCACGCTGACCACTCGGCGATATGTATGGGGGCTTTACGTATTGACATAACAAAGAGACGCTGGAGGGACCGATCGAATGGCTCTCGTCACTTATTCACGGCACAGTTTCGTGTTCTATCGATGTGAAGAGCGCGGGAATTCACTGGTTGTCAAATGATACGTGTTTAGAGAGATCACCATCAGCTTCTTCTCTTCATTCATTTATACATCGAGTTAACGGTAATGGGGCATGGTTGGATAGGGAATTTAATGGGCTTCTTAACCATATAAAGGAAAGTTTGTAAAGATAGCGGGAAAGTAGTAAAAAATAGGAAAATTCACTGGTTATCAAATTACTCGTGTTTAGAGAGACCACCATCAGCTTCATTCATTTATACATCGAGTTAACGGTAATGGGGCAAGGCATAGGAATGGTAATGGCATGGTTGGATAGGGAATTTAATGGGCTTATTAACCATATAAAGGAAAGTTTGTATAGATAGCGGGAAATTAGTAAAATATAAAGATTAGTCGATTCTGTTTATATTAGGTGTGTATGAGAAATAGATAGAGATGAAGACAGACAGACAGACAGAGAAAGAGAAACAGAGACAGACAAAGACAGACAGAAAGAGACAGACAAACAGACAGACAAACAGACAGACAGAGACAGACAGACAGACAGACAAACAGACAGACAGAGAAAGAGAGACAGACAGACAGACAAACAGACAGAGACAGACAAACAGACACACAGAAAGAGAGACAGACAAAGACAGACAGACAGACAGAGACAGACAAAGACAGACAAACAGACAGAGACAGACAGACAAACCCGCGGCGGCAACTCTCCATAAACCGACAGACGGGACGAGTTTTAATTCAAGATCCAATTTAGTTCATGAGTCGACTTAATCCCATCATGGAAAGCCCGCCCCCCCTGACCCCCCACTCCCCCCCTCCCTAACACACACACACACACACACACACACACACACACACACACACACACACACACACACACACACACAAGCACAAGCACACGCACGCACACACACAAACGGAAAGGGGGATACGAGCATAATACTCTCTCTCTCTCTCTCTCTCTCTCTCTCTCTCTCTCTCTCTCTCTCTCTTCTTTACATACATTCATCTCGTTCTCCAGTCCTCCATCCCCCACTTTCCTCCCTCCTCCTCCTCCTCCTCCCTTACCTGTCCCGCGATGAATAATTAATGAGCACGTGAAAGGTATTTGTCCCTTGCCGATTGAATATATAGTTGTGCATGGTGCTATGGGTGAGAGAGAGAGAGAGAGAGAGAGAGAGAGAGAGAGAGAGAGAGAGAGAGAGAGAGAGAGAGAGAGGGAGATGGGGGTTAGGTACTCTCTCTCTCTCTCTCTCTCTCTCTCTCTCACCACACGCTGCAATTCACATCTCCATAAAGGTTCTGATTCCACCTGAGTCGAATTCGTATCCTCTGTCTCTGGAATAATACCCGCTTATACACTCGAAGCTTTTTTGGGGGTGTTGGTGCGAGAGAAAGAGAGAGAGAGAGAGAGTGGGGGGAGCCGTTCTCTCTCTCTCTCTCTCTCTCTCTCTCTCTCTCTCTCTGTTCTAAGAATCTTTTTATACTTCAGCTTAATTGGTGTGTGTGTGTGTGTGTGTGTGTGTGTGTGTGTGTGTTGGCTGGCGTCTTTTCCTACCTAACTCTACTGCCTCAATTATATTTCTTAACAGGTTCGAATCCCGCTGGCTCCATATATCGTCTATTAAATGCAAGTTTGTGATTTGCTGCGTCCTAAAATATTATGCATGATTTGGATTACGAAAATGTGATTGGAAGGGATTGAAGGGAAGGGAGAGAAAGAGGGAAAGGGAAGGAGTGAGAAGGGGAAGAAAGGGAGGGAGATAGGGGGAAAGGAAGGGAGGGAAAGAGAGGGAGAGGGAAGGGAGAGAGGAAGAGGGAAAGGAAGGGAAATGAAGCGAGAGAGGAGAAAGGAAAGGAAAGGAAAGGACCGAAAAGGAAAGAGAAAGAGAGGGAAAGAGAAGGAGAGAAAGGGAAAGGGAAGGAAGAGAGAGATAGAGAAAGTGAAAGGAAAGGAAATGGCATGAAAGAGAAGGGAAGACAGAGAGAGAGAAAGAGGAGAGAGAAAAGGAAAGAGAAGGAAGGGAAAGGTAAAGAGAGAGGAGGTGAAACGAAAGAAATAGAATGGAAGGAAGAGGGAAAGAGAAGGGAAAGGGAAGAGAAGGAAAGAGAAATGTGTGTATGTAGGGAGGAAAGATAAGTGTGTGTGTGTGTGTGTGTGTGTGTGTGTGTGTGTGTGTACCTTAACTGTTATTTTCGGGTCGATAAATAAAAGCAATTTCGGGGCGGAGAGGTGCTTAGGCCGAGGTGAGAGGTGTTAGGGGGGGCGGGGGAGGGGGAGGAAGAGGAGGGGGAAGGGGTTGTGTAGTGTTAGTGTTACGCTCTCTCTCTCTCTCTCTCTCTCTCTCTCTCTCTCTCTCTCTCTCTCTCTCTTTGAAAGGGAAAACGGAAAAAGGTGTGAGTCCTGGCTTTATATATTGACACCTGGATTGATTGATTGATTGGAGGTAATTGAGTGGTGTTAATTACTCCCTTCTCTCCCTCTCTTTCTCCTAACCCAATACTCATTCTGGAGGGAAATAGTTGTGCCCTTTTAAGCTCCGATGCATTATTTCAATATATAAAACCTCCTATTCATAATAAAATCTACTTCCTCGGAGGCCAATGTTTATGTTAAATTTATTGTGTCTTAAACTTTGTTAAAATCTGAAGTTGGCGGGTTAGTCCCAACACGAATGAGGCCTCGATGACATGGCCGCTGAACTAAGTGAAGCTCCGAAGCCTTGTTGAACCATTCACCCCGTTATAGTCTTGATTAATAAAGATATTTCCACCCATGACTCAGAGGAGGGGGAAAGAAATAAAGAACGAATAAAACAAAGGAGGAGGGAATAAAATAAAGAAGTACTACACGACCTGACCCTTCCCTCCCTCCAGTCATCCTCTTCCTCATCCCGTCTTTACTGTTGATTATCGAATATTTACCATTAAACTAAACTAAAACAGAAACTTTATCATCAAACTACAACACAAGAAAAACATCAAACAGGTAAATCTACAGCAACACATAGCGTCAGGTGTTTCGAAGCAGCGTTCAAAGACAGCATTCGAAGTTCGAACCAACAAGCCACGCGCCATGTTGACTCTCAGTCCTCCTTGTGTTGCAGGAGAGAGTAGACGTACGGCGGGAGACCAGCGTGCGAAGGCCCCGTCAAACCCAGGGTAAAATAAAGCATACAGGGTATTCTTACCAGAAACGAAAACGAGTGAAATTGGCGCACCCCACAAAGTGACGTCACGCATATATAAGGGTACAGTGTCTCATTTGGCGACAGTTGACTCGAGACCACCACGAGGTCGGTACCCGGTGGTCAGCGCAATGGTGCAAACGTGTGCAGTACGCGGCTGCAAATCAAATGCTACAAATGGGAAAGAAAATAGAGTGCATTTTCACTCATTCCCTAATACTGATGAAGCCAAGAAGAGGTGGATGCTATTCTGCAGCCATAAACTTTCATTGAAAACAGCCAGGATATGCAGCCTACATTTTGAGGCAGATGCATACAAAAGGAATTTGAAATACGATTTACAAGTTAAAAATTTATATATTATATAAGACGTTAGTTAGAGGAACTACAAGTATATAAATGTCCCCCCAGATTTAAACCCGTTTTCTCATATTCCAGGCTCAATGCACGCATGCCGTACTGGCGTAAATACCTTCGTCCTGTTAAGTTTATAGCTAATAATTATAGTGTATTATAAGTTGCAAATTTATAAATGCCAATACTTTTATTTATTATACTCTTTAACTAATTTGGGATAAAGGATATTGACACGATTAGTTGAGAGAAATCGGTTATGTGGCACTGCAGCATTCTCCCCACAAAGCGACGTCATCTTCCCTGCGCAACTTCGGGTGGTCGAGAATACCCGGTATGCTTTATTTTACCCTGGTCAAACCCAGACTGTGCCTGATGCTGGGGCTGCGTCGCGTCCAGGTATCTTCAGGGATGGAAAACTGCACCGACAAGACAGGTGAGACCTCTGACAGGCGGAGTTTGAAATGAATTTGGTAACATTGGTAATTCAACGTTGCTAGATTTTCGTACTCGGCCTCCTGTTTGCCTTTTTCCTACCCCAAAACTGCCTCCTCAACCCTAATAACTGCCTTCATATATAGTTACCGTTAAAATGGTTAATTATTGGTGTTTTTTTGGCACGCACGTGGATAAAAAATGGCCTAACTAGAGTCTTTCCCAAACGACAGATTTCAGTTTGAAGTGACGTTAAATATAGAAATAAAACCCGCGCTATGGTGACCTTGATGTAATTGGTGGAGAAAACAGTCCAAGCAGTCTGTCACGACCTAGTTAGTTGGAAGTACATAATACAGTGACGTTCCCATGATAAGTGGATATAAAAGCACCCTGTAAATACATAATAATGACGTTCGTATGTGAATAAAAAAAAAATGACCTAACTAGAGCCTTTCCCAACCGACAGATTCCAGTTTGAAGTGACGTTAAATGGAAATAAAACCCGAGCTATATAGTGACCTTGATGTAATAACTGGATAAAACAAGTTAAATAGAAATAAAACCCACGCTATGGTGACCTTGATGTTATAACTGAATAAAACAAGTTAAATAGAAATAAAACCCACGCTATGGTGACCTTGATGTAATAACTGGATAAAACAAGTTAAATAGAAATAAAACCCACGCTATATAGTGACCTTGATGTAATAACTGGATAAAACAAGTTAAATAGAAATAAAACTCACGCTATATAGTGAGTGACCTTGATGTAATAACTGAATAAAACAAGTTAAATAGAAATAAAACACACGCTATATAGTGACCTTGATGTACTAACTGAATAAAACAAGTTAAATAGAAATAAAACCCACGCTATATAGTGACCTTGATGTACTAACTGGGTAAAACAAGTTAAATAAAAATAAAACCCACGCTATATAGTGACCTTGATGTACTAACTGGGTAAAACAAGTTAAATAAAAATAAAACCCACCCTATATAGTGACCTTGATGTACTAACTGGGTAAAACAAGTTAAATAAAAATAAAACCCACGCTATATAGTGAGTGACCTTGATGTACTAACTGAATAAAACAAGTTAAATAGAAATAAAACACACGCTATATAGTGACCTTGATGTAATGACTGGATAAAACAAGTTAAATAGAAATAAAACACACGCTATATAGTGAGTGACCTTGATGTACTAACTGGGTAAAACAAGTTAAATAGAAATAAAACACACGCTATATAGTGAGTGACCTTGATGTACTAACTGGGTAAAACAAGTTAAATAGAAATAAAACACACGCTATATAGTGACCTTGATGTACTAACTGAATAAAACAAGTTAAATAGAAATAAAACACACGCTATATAGTGACCTTGATGTAATGACTGGATAAAACAAGTTAAATAAAAATAAAACCCACGCTATATAGTGAGTGACCTTGATGTACTAACTGGGTAAAACAAGTTAAATAGAAATAAAACTCACGCTATATAGTGAGTGACCTTGATGTAATAACTGGATAAAACAAGTTAAATAGAAATAAAACACACGCTATATAGTGAGTGACCTTGATGTAATAACTGGGTAAAACAAGTTAAATAAAAATAAAACCCACGCTATATAGTGACCTTGATGTAATAACTGGATAAAACAAGTTAAATAAAAATAAAACTCACGCTATATAGTGACCTTGATGTAATAACTGGATAAAACAAGTTAAATAAAAATAAAACTCACGCTATATAGTGAGTGACCTTGATGTACTAACTGGGTAAAACAAGTTAAATAAAAATAAAACCCACGCTATATAGTGACCTTGATGTAATGACTGGATAAAACAAGTTAAATAAAAATAAAACCACGCTATGGTGACCTTGATGTAATAACTGGATAAAACAAGTTAAATAGAAATAAAACACACGCTATGGTGACCTTGATGTAATAACTGGATAAAACAAGTTAAATAGAAATAAAAACCACGCTATGGTGACCTTGATGTAATAACTGGATAAAACAAGTTAAATAGAAATAAAACCCGAGCTATATAGTGACCTTAATGTAATGACTGGATAAAACAAGTTAAATAGAAATAAAACACGCGCTCTATAGTGACCTTGACGTAATAACTGGATAAAACAAGGCCATTAAACCAGCCACCCACTCCCCCAAGCGACATATTCTGGTTAAATCTTAAACGTGGCGTGAACGATGCTTTTTCCCGTTTGTCATTCCCGAGCACCCCTTTGAAATGGCGTTGTTAAATGGAATTAATTAGTCGACGGCGCTGGTGGTGTGTGCGGGGAGGAGGGGAGAAGGAGACGGGAGGCGATCACAGCTGGCGAGGAGGGGGGGGCGAGGAGGGGGGGGCGAGGAGAGGGGGGCGTGTGGCATCGTTACCAAGTTATCGTACTCAGCCTCGTATATTCACAAGCTTGAGTCATAGCTATTGCCTAAAAAAACACCAATAATTAACCATTTTAACGATAACTATATATATGAAGGCAGTTATTGGGGTGGAGGAGGCAGTTTTGAGGTAGGAACTCGGCAAATATAGGAGTCTGAGTACGACAATCTGGCAACGTTGGCATATCGTATTTTCCGGTTTCTGACTCACAGCTATCGCAAATAGACACCAATAAGTAGTGATTTAAACGATAACTTTAACTGGAATTTCGTTATCTGTGTGGGTAGAAAAGTTTCGGTCCCAAGAACTGATAATTGCGATGTTCTGAGTACGATAATATGGCAACGATGGCGGGGGGTGGAGGGGGATGACGCCGGCTGCTGCATGGAGGCTCGGAACCGAAAATTAATTAAATCATTATTCCTCTGAGGTTTATTTTTTCAGCATGGTCGAGGGCGGCGTTGATTCTGCTTTGTGTGAATGAGGCTCGCGGTGTAGTCCCTCATGTGGGCGGGGAACCGGGCGCTCATGCAACATTGAATGGGCGATGTAGGGAGCGATGTGGAAGGGAACCCATGTATTGTTTATTAAATGGACCCTTATCGGCGCTGCGAGGGGAAGATACTTATTGGATTGTTACTTATGGGTTGTGAAAGAGCCGAGGAGGGAGTGGAGTTAAGGTTTCCTCCCCCATATAGCATCAGTTAATGTCCCGTTGCTATCGATATATCTTCACTTACCAGACAGACGCCCTTACTAGACAGACGCCCTTACTAGACAGACGCCCTTGCTAGACAGACGCCCTTACTAGGCAGATGCCCTTACTAGACAGACGCCCTTACCAGACAGACGCCCTTACCAGACAGACGCCCTTATAAGACACGCCCTCACTAGACAGACGCCCTTACTAGACAGACGCCCTTACCAGACACGCCCTTACTAGACAGACGCTCTTACCAGACACGCCCTTATTAGACAGACGCCCTTACTAGACAGACGCCCTTACTAGACAGACGCCCTTACTAGACAGACGCCCTTACTAGACAGACGTCCTTACTAGACAGACGTCCTTACTAGACAGACGTCCTTACTAGACAGACGCCCTTACTAGACAGACGTCCTTACTAGACAGACGCCGTTACCAAACAGACGTCCTTGCTAGACAGACGCCGTTACCAAACAGACGCCCTTACTAGACAGACGCCGTTACCAAACAGACGCCCTTACTAGACAGACGCCGTTACCAAACAGACGCCCTTACTAGACAGACGCCGTTACCAAACAGACGCCCTTACTAGACAGACGCCGTTACCAAACAGACGCCCTTACTAGACAGACGCCGTTACCAAACAGACGCCCTTACTAGACAGACGCCGTTACCAAACAGACGCCCTTACTAGACAGACGCCGTTACCAAACAGACGCCCTTACTAGACAGACGCCCTTACTAGACAGACGCCGTTACCAAACAGACGCCCTTACTAGACAGACGCCGTTACCAAACAGACGCCCTTACTAGACAGACGCCGTTACCAAACAGACGCCCTTACTAGACAGACGCCGTTACCAAACAGACGCCCTTACTAGACAGACGCCGTTACCAAACAGACGCCCTTACTAGACAGACGCCCTTACTAGACAGACGTCCTTACTAGACAGACGCCGTTACCAAACAGACGCCCTTACTAGACAGACGTCCTTGCTAGACAGACGCCGTTACCAAACAGACGCCCTTACTAGACAGACGCCGTTACCAAACAGACGCCCTTACTAGACAGACGCCGTTACCAAACAGACGCCCTTACTAGACAGACGCCGTTACCAAACAGACGCCCTTACTAGACAGACGCCGTTACCAAACAGACGCCCTTACTAGACAGACGCCGTTACCAAACAGACGCCCTTACTAGACAGACGCCGTTACCAAACAGACGCCCTTACTAGACAGACGCCGTTACCAAACAGACGCCCTTACTAGACAGACGCCGTTACCAAACAGACGCCCTTACTAGACAGACGCCCTTACTAGACAGACGCCGTTACCAAACAGACGCCCTTACTAGACAGACGTCCTTACTAGACAGACGCCCTTACTAGACAGACGCCGTTACCAAACAGACGCCCTTACTAGACAGACGCCCTTACTAGACAGACGCCGTTACCAAACAGACGCCCTTACTAGACAGACGTCCTTACTAGACAGACGTCCTTACTAGACAGACGCCCTTACTAGACAGACGTCCTTACTAGACAGACGTCCTTACTAGACAGACGCCGTTACCAAACAGACGTCCTTGCTAGACAGACGCCGTTACCAAACAGACGTCCTTGCTAGACAGACGCCGTTACCAAACAGACGCCCTTACTAGACAGACGCCGTTACCAAACAGACGCCCTTACTAGACAGACGCCCTTACTAGACAGACGCCCTTACTAGACAGACGCCGTTACCAAACAGACGTCCTTACTAGACAGACGCCGTTACCAAACAGACGCCCTTACTAGACAGACGCCGTTACCAAACAGACGCCCTTACTAGACAGACGCCATTACCAAACAGACGCCCTTACTAGACAGACGCCATTACTAGACAGACGCCCTTACTAGACAGACGCCATTACCAGACAGACGCCCTTACTAGACAGACGCCATTACCAGACAGACGCCCTTACTAGACAGACGAAATTACCAAACAGACGCCCTTACTAGACAGACGCCATTACCAAACAGACGCCCTTACTAGACAGACGCCATTACCAGACAGACGCCCTTACTAGACAGACGCCATTACCAAACAGACGCCCTTACTAGACAGACGTCCTTGCTAGACAGACGCCCTTGCTAGACAGACGCCCTTACTAGACAGACGCCATTACCAGACAGACGCCCTTACTAGACAGACGCCATTACCAGACAGACGCCCTTACTAGACAGACGCCATTACCAGACAGACGCCCTTACTAGACAGACGAAATTACCAAACAGACGCCCTTACTAGACAGACGCCATTACCAAACAGACGCCCTTACTAGACAGACGCCGTTACCAAACAGACGCCCTTACTAGACAGACGCCGTTACCAAACAGACGCCCTTACTAGACAGACGCCGTTACCAAACAGACGCCCTTACTAGACAGACGCCGTTACCAAACAGACGCCCTTACTAGACAGACGCCATTACCAAACAGACGCCCTTACTAGACAGACGCCATTACCAAACAGACGCCCTTACTAGACAGACGCCGTTACCAAACAGACGCCCTTACTAGACAGACGCCATTACCAAACAGACGCCCTTACTAGACAGACGCCGTTACCAAACAGACGCCCTTACTAGACAGACGCCGTTACCAAACAGACGCCCTTACTAGACAGACGCCGTTACCAAACAGACGCCCTTACTAGACAGACGCCGTTACCAAACAGACGCCCTTACTAGACAGACGTCCTTACTAGACAGACGCCGTTACCAAACAGACGCCCTTACTAGACAGACGTCCTTACTAGACAGACGCCGTTACCAAACAGACGCCCTTACTAGACAGACGCCGTTACCTAACAGACGCCCTTACTAGACAGACGTCCTTACTAGACAGACGCCGTTACCAAACAGACGCCCTTACTAGACAGACGCCCTTACCAAACAGACGCCCTTACCAGACAGACGCCCTTACTAGACAGACGTCCTTACTAGACAGACGCCGTTACCAAACAGACGCCCTTACTAGACAGACGCCATTACCAAACAGACGCCCTTACCAGACAGACGCCCTTACTAGACAGACGCCATTACCAAACAGACGCCCTTACCAAACAGACGCCCTTACTAGACAGACGCCATTACCAAACAGACGCCCTTACTAGACAGACGCCGTTACCAAACAGACGCCCTTACTAGACAGACGTCCTTGCTAGACAGACGCCCTTGCTAGACAGACGCCCTTACCAGACAGACGCCCTTACCAGACAGACGCCCTTACCAGACAGACGCCCTTAGATGTATGTACTAGCTAGACGCCCTTACCAGACAGACGCCCTAAGATATATATACTAGCCAGACGCCCTTACTAGACAGACGCCCTTACCAGACAGACGCCCTTAGATGTGTGTACTAGCTAGACGCCCTTACCAGACAGACGCCCTAAGATATATTATATACTAGCCAGACGCCCTTACTAGACAGACGCCCTTACCAGACAGACGCCCTTAGATGTATGTACTAGCTAGACGCCCTTACCAGACAGACGCCCTTACCAGACAGACGCCCTTACCAGACAGACGCCCTTGCTAGACAGACGCCCTTAGATATTGTTGTGCTGGAAGCTTCCCCCGGCGTCCATGGGGCTCTAGAAGGCTCCGGGAAGAGCGAGCAGGGGGGCGGGGAGCAAAGCCTCGGCGCCAGGCGGGAAGTGTTGCCAACTCGCACATACTTTTGCTACATGTTCTTGTATGATCTAAAATATACTGTAACATTCTAGACTGTACTGTTCTGGGTATATATAGGTGAAGAGGGCGAGAGGAGCCCAGTCCCAGTCATAGTAAGCTAGTGGTAAGTGAAGAGTCAGAGTGAAGTGTACTACTAAGGAAGAATATTAAACTACAGAAGCTGTGCAAAGTGTTTACATATCTCCCTCCCACGGAGTCTCCTGACGGCGACACGGAACCCAAGTAGCACGTCCGGCATAACAATATATATACTAGCCAGACGCCCTTACCAGACAGAAGCCCTTAGATATATATACTAGCCAGACGCCCTTACCAGACAGACGCCCTTACTAGACAGACGCCCTTCTATATATACTAGCCAGACGCCCTTACCAGACAGACGCCCTTAAATATATATACTAGCCAGACGCCCTTACCAGACAGATGCCCTCACTAGACAGACGCCCTAACTAGACAGACGCCCTTACTAGACAGACGCCCTTACTAGACAGACGCCCTTACTAGACAGACGCCCTTACCAGACAGACGCCCTTGCTAGACAGACGCCCTTGCTAGACAGACGCCCTTGCTAGACAGACGCCCTTGCTAGACAGACGCCCTTGCTAGACAGACGTCCTTACCAGACAGACGCCCTTACTAGACAGACGCCCTTAGATATATATACTAGCCAGACGCCCTTAGATATACGTATATACTAGCCAGACGCCCTTAGATATATATACTAGCCAGATGCCCTTACTAGACAGACGCCCTTAGATATATACGTATACTAGCCAGACGCCCTTATCAGACATGCCCTCACTACACAGACGCCCTTACCAGACAGATGCCCTCACTAGATAGACGCCCTTACTATAGACAGACGCCCTTACCAGACAGACGCCCTCACTAGACAGACGCCCTCACTAGACAGACGCCCTCACTAGACAGACGCCCTTGCTAGACAGACGCCCTTGCTAGACAGACGCCCTTGCTAGACAGACGCCCTTGCTAGACAGACGCCCTTGCTAGACAGACGCCCTTGCTAGACAGACGCCCTTACCAGAGAGACGCCCTTACCAGAGAGACGCCCTTACCAGACAGACGCCCTTAGATATATATACTAGCCAGACGCCCTTAGATATATATACTAGCCAGATGCCCTTACTAGACAGACGCCCTTAGATATATACGTATACTAGCCAGACGCCCTTATCAGACATGCCCTCATTACACAGACGCCCTTACCAGACAGATGCCCTCACTAGATAGACGCCCTTACTATAGGCAGACGCCCTTACTATAGACAGACGCCCTTACCAGACAGACGCCCTCACTAGACAGACGCCCTCACTAGACAGACGCCCTTGCTAGACAGACGCCCTTGCTAGACAGACGCCCTTACCAGACAGACGCCCTCACTAGACAGACGCCCTCACTAGACAGACGCCCTCATTAGACAGACGCCCTCATTAGACAGACTCCCTCATTAGACAGACGCCCTTGCTAGACAGACGCCCTTGCTAGACAGACGCCCTTGCTAGACAGACGCCCTTGCTAGACAGACGCCCTCGCTTGACAGATGCCCTCACTAGACAGACGCCCTCACTAGACAGACGCCCTCACTAGACAGACGCCCTTGCTAGACAGACGCCCTTGCTAGACAGACGCCCTTGCTAGACAGACGCCCTTGCTAGACAGACGCCCTTGCTAGACAGACGGCCTTGCTAGACAGACGGCCTTGCTAGACAGACGGCCTTACTAGATAGACACCCTTGGTAGACAGACGCCCTTGCTAGACAGATGCCCTAACTAGACAGACGCCCTTACTAGATAGACGCCCTTGCTAAACAGACGCCCTTGCTAAACAGACGCCCTTGCTAGACAGACGCCCTCATTAGACAGACGCCCTCATTAGACAGACGCCCTTACTAGACAGACGCCCTTACTAGACAGACGCCCTTACTAGATAGACGCCCTTGCTAGACAGATGCCCTTGCTAGACAGATGCCCTTGCTAGACAGACGCCCTTACGAGATAGACACCCTTGCTAAACAGACGCCCTTGCTAGACAAGACGCCCTTACCAGACAAGACGCCCTTACTCGACAGACGCCCTTACTAGACAGACGCCCTTACTCGACAGACGCCCTTACTAGACAGACGCCCTCACATTTTAACCGCGCGAACACAGTAAGGGCTATGCTGATCACTCTATATGTCATGGAAGGGAGGAAGGGGAGGGAATAGGAATGAAAGGAATGGGAAGGAGAGCAAGGAATGAAAGGAAAAATGAGAGTGGACGTAGAGGAAAGGGAAAGAAGAGGAAGGAATGGGAAGAAAAAGTAAGAAAGTAGAAGGAAGGAAAAGGAAAGAGGTATGGGAAGGAGAGAGAGAGTTGGAGACTAGAAGGAAGGAGAGAGGTAGGGAGAATTGAAAGGGAGAGAGAGAGGGAGAGTAGAATGAAGTGAAAGAGGAAGGAAGGAATGGGAAGGAGATAGAGGGAGAATAAGGTAATTAATAACTGTATTCATATAATTTAAACCTCATATTGCATTCCTCTCCCTACAGACAACCAGGTGTGTGAACGAGGGCGTGGCGGCTCCCGAGACTTGCTACCGAGAGAACTACCATCACAACCCCGCCCATGATGCTACGCCACGCCCACTCCTGAGGGAAGGATGAAGACTTCCAACACCTTCGGGAACGAGGATTGTGACGTGAAAGGCTGTACGGTGGAGTATGCTTTGTTGTTTATACTTTGCTCTTTTCCTCCTCCATTGCTAAGAGGAAAAGAGGAGGAAGAGGAAGATTAGGGGGAAAAGGAGGAAGAGAAAGATTAGGAGGAAAAGAAGAGGAAGAGGGTGCCAAGTCTTCACACCCAAAACCAAACAAAAAAACAATAAGGACATGATGAAATTGAACTCACAGGCCAGTTTAGCAATTGCATTATTATTATTTGACCAAATATATACAAATAAAGTGCCTTCACAAAATAATAAAACTGATATGTTCAAAGATAAAACAAGGAGCATTACCTCTGCGTCCACTTGGCCACAGCAGCAGCATTAGGTCAGGTCAACAGGCTCACCACAGACTGACTTGACCCCGCCCTGAGAGCAGGGGGCCCAAGGAGGAGGAGGAGGAGGAAGGGGACCCAGAAACACACATGCAACACAAGTATCACACGAATTTTGCACAAGGGGAGGGTGATGAGGGGAGAAGAGAAAGTTAGAGGGGAGAAAAATATCGACATGCTTACGTAGATTTCACATACACAGGAAGCTTTTTGGACACTGTTTTCACATCAAAGACTTCATACTGGACATTTTTTTAGACACGGATAAGTGGAAAATTTTGTCACAAGTAAATGCCAACACGAGAGTGAGTCTGTACGCACGGAAAACGGCTTACGGGAAGGTAGGCGACAGTACGCGGGCCTCGGAGGAACACACGAACCTCACTTGCTTGTTTTGCCTCGCCGGAAAACATGGGCGTGGCGTTCGTACCTGGCTTTGTTGACGAGACTCCCACATGAACAAATCTCTCTGACGCGCACACACACACACACTAATGCACAATGTGAGGTCTTGCATACTCATACTTGTAGAGGCACTGCTTAAGCCACCAAAAAAATTATTCTTGCGTTACTCAACAGAACAACACAAAAGTCGGTGAAATAGTTAAACGGAAGTGTGGTATTTTTCTCTGTTTCTTTTGGTGGCCGTCGCAGTGCTGCTCCGAGCTAGCCGAGGGAGCTGCCCACTGGCCCAGGGAGCCACCTAGTGTTTTGAGCTGCCAGTGAACAGAAAGGGTGAAAAGCCAGACATTACATTCTGCCACAAACTTAAGTCCGCTAAACAAATATACATGTATTCCGTGTATATATATATATATGCACTGTATCGTATATAGTAGTATTTTGTTTTTTATTTATATATATATATATATATATACTAAAACTCATGAGGCACATTATATAAAAATCTCGATAAACTTCTGGTAAAAATTATGTACAGGCTTATTATGTATACGTATGAAATCTGCAAAATGGAATGTATAAACAGCAGGTGTGGGGGCAGCAGCGGCGGCGCACGTGCATCTCTGTAGTGTTTTTGCCTCTGTCCAGAACGACTTTACACGCCGGAGAGGAAGGCTCGCAGCGCGTCCCGAGGAGAAACCAGAACAACGACAATAATTTACAGGCAACGAAAACCTCTTTGCAGGAAGGCAGAACGGCTGAGCATCGACTGGTCAACACACTGGGGTCACTTGGAGGGACGGGACACACCCCAACCCCGATAGCGACTCATTCCACTCGCTGCCAAGACGAGGAAATAAATTATATCACACTTTCCACGCAGATCACACTGCTTGGCGCATCCACAGGCAGGGGAAGGAGACGAGAAGGGGAGGGAAGAGAGATGGAAGAAAGAGGAAGAGAAGAAGAAGAAGGAGGAGGAGGAGGAGGAGGAGGCAGCAGGCTAGAAACTATTGGACTCTTGAAACAGATACAAACAGCACGGAAAGTGTAACCGCTATCATACACTCGACTCTGTGATGACTGCGGGTGCGGGGGTGGGGGTGGTGGCAGTGTTGGGCAGTCCCTTCGAGTACTCCTTCGTGCGGTAGTGGTCCCTGGGGTCATAGGTCGCTCGCCCCTTCCCCATCACATCCCCAGACCCCCGATCGTGCGCTCCGTCCCTCTCGTACCTCCCCTCTCGCCCGAGCTTGTGGTGGTGGGGGTGGTCAAGGTCTCTCTCGTAGGCGTAGATGCGCTCACACTTGGCTTGGTCGTCCCCATACTTGAAGTCGTACTCGCGCTTACACCAGGCATCACGTAGCTCCCGGAAGTCGACGCTGCACCGCCCTGCCCTGTACTGTGGTGGGTCATAGTCCTTTTCAGAGTCTCCATCGTGGCGGCGCGTTTCCCTAAAGTGCCGCTTCTCGACGTCGTACCTGTGATCCCTGTCGTAACGGTTGTCGTCGCGTCGTGCATACCTGTTGTCATCCCTCTTGTCGAATCTATTGTCCTCTCTCTTCTCATAGCGGTCGCCCTTCTCGTACCTGTCATCTCGTTTCTCATAGCGATCGTCTCTCTTCTCAAACCTTTCCTCCTTCTCATATCTATCATCCCTCTTTTCATATCTGTCCTCCCTGGTGTAGCGATCTTCCCTGCCATATCTCTCCTCCCTCCTCTCGTATCTCTCATCCCTGTGGTCGCATCTCGCCTCACGTGGGTACCTCAGCTCCCCCCTCTCAGGCCGGTGTGGTCTTGGGCCTGTGGTGGTGCTGGTAGTCACCTTGAGAGGGCTGCAGTAGTTGACGGATGGCGCCACACTGGGACCCTTGCCGTTGGTCATTGGGGCTTTGGATGACATGCCGTTTTCCTTCCTTGAACTGACCGAACGCTGGCTTCTCTGGGACTCCACTGAAGGGTCTCTGGTCTTGACAGTGACCTTAGAGGAGTATGGCTTTGGGGATCCGTTGTAGCCTGCGATGACAGGTGTTTTGGGGCGTGGGGCTCTTGGGCTGGCAGTGGGGGTGTTGATGACCACAAAACTAGCAGTCTTGTTGGCGTTCATGCAACGAGTGGAGACCTTGACTGGCGGAGGGACAGGACTGGAACCCATGCTGTCAACTGTCTTGGCCAAGGGCGTTATCCTGATCTCTGGGGTGACGGGACTATGCGGATCGTCCTCAAGACTCCCGTTCTGGTAAGGGCTGTCGACGCCGTTCACTACAGCCCCGTTGCTGGACGCACTGGAGGAACTTCGAGTGCTGGCCAGGCTTGAGTGCGTGAGACAACCTCGCCTGCATGACGACTCACTCGGGTTCCTCGGCGGCGTCAACGTGATGATGCTACGTTTTGGCTGTCCATCGCTGTGGCCTTGATGTGCGGCAAGAACCTCTGGCGTCGCTGGGTGGATCCGGACCTCCGGCGTTTGTTCCTGACGTCGCTCCACCTCCTCCGCCTCACGGGACTCCACTGAAGGCACGTCGCACTCCACATCCTCCTCCTCGTCTGGTGATCCCGCGTGGCCGTTTGTAAGCGCGCCGTTGGTCATTGGGCCGTCGGGGAGGTCGGTGTCCCTCATGGCCTGGCACCTGGATATGAGGACCGTCTTATTGGTGGTGGGAGGTGGTGTTGGGTTGGTTGTGATGATGGTGGGGTTAGCGGGTGTCTTCCGAACCACCTCCGCCATCTCCTCATCGCTATCCTGGGTGGTGATGATGGTGGTGTCGCAGTCCATGGTCTCATCCTCGTCCTTCTCCTTCTCCTTCTGGGTGGTGAGGACGTCCACCTTCACTGTCTCGATCTTGAGGCTGCACTTGGGCGTCTCCTCCGAGGGCGAGTCGTCCTTCTCCAGCAGCGTGCTTGTGGACCGCCGCTTCAGAAGGGGAGACTCCTGAGGAGGGGTAAATATAAATAAGTAAGAAAAGAATAAAATAAAATAAATAAGCAAACAAATCATAGTGTCGATTAATATGACTAATAGATGAAAGAATGAAGAATAGAATAATGGTTCCTGAGCATCACAAAAAAGCAGCCTAGATATAAAAGGAAAAAGTAGCCTAGTAATAAAAAAAAGGAAAAAAAAGCCTAATGATAAAAAATGAATAAGTTAAATGTTAAATCACAATAAGAGACTAAAAAAGAAGATAAACTCGAGAAATAAAATGCCCAACATTACTAAAAGAAAAGGAATCCAAGGAGAATTAATACCCAACAACACCCACAGAGAACACCCCCCAATAACAACAGTAACCAACCCTCCCTTGTCAACACCCCAAGCTTCCCTACTGATCCCAAACTGTGTATCGGGGGGGAAAAAAAAGTGCATCGAGAACAAAATACCCAATAACACCCTGAAAGAACACCCCTAAAATGACAGTAATTGACCCTCCGACCCTCCCTGCAGAGTGTGTCAGCTCACCTCGTGGGACGCCAGCGGTGCCTCAGTGTCCGATGCGTGTTCTCTCTCCGTGGACGACTGCCTCTGCCCCCGCACCCCCACTGGCAGTGTGCCGTAGGACCTCCCCCGCTCGAAGGGTGCTGGGGGAGGCGCTGGGACTGGGGGATGAGAAGGAGCGATAAGAATGAGAATCATATTTTTTTTTACAGCCGAGAAAACAGGTCAAGGACATTATTCAAACACACACGGCCTCTTAAAACTCATGACATAATCTATACCCATTCAACCCACCTTTGTTCTCCTTGCTGGCAGGGAGGGCAAGGGCTGGGGGGAGGTAGGAGAGGGGTATCCTGAAGGCCCAGTGCTCGGGTAAGCCTCCCTCAGAGCAGCTCATCAGTGTGTTGTCACTGCGACGCTGAAACGGGGGAATCAAATGAGCAACCGTAATGAGACGTCCCTTTCACAAACACCTCATATCATTTAAGCAGCAGTTAGTTGATCAGGTGTCACTGCAAAGGTTACTATCTATCTCTATTCTACGGGGGATAACATTGATTTTCTATATGAGGTGTTCAGTGTAAAAAAAAAAAAAAAAAAAAAAGTGACCAACCCAAACAAGGCAGTATTCTGTTTTTGATGGTATCTGCCAGTTGAGTTCTTGCAGCATTGTGTGGTGAAGCAATATAAGGAAAGAGCAGCCTTTATGTGGGTGTTTCATAGGCCTAAAGTTGTGTGGTATAGGGTGTGTAGAGTCTGGCGGTCACTTCAAAACACAATTCCCTCAAAACTATACAAATGGCAGGTCACTCACTTTGATACTATATGCCTCATCTGGGCACCACACACACACACACACACACACACACACACACACACACACACACACACACCTGGTAGAAGAGGATGTAGGCGTCGGGGCTCACCACCTGGTCTTCCGAGGCGGCCTCCACCTTGCTGTCGTCGAAGCTGTACCACCGGTTGTCCGCCGTGTTCTTGCACATGGCTGGAAGGGACGAGACGGAGAAGTAACAACAGGAATCTTTTTTTTAGCACTATTAACTTACTAAATATACTTGGGAGTGGCAAGAAGGTAACAAGAAGAATCATGGTTATTTTCCTTTGGCAGAATAACATTTGTAACCATACCTACCCTATCCTAACCAAATCTAGCCTTACCTAACTAACCTAACCAAACCTACCTATACTATGCCTAACCAAGACCATACTTTATCTAATCATACCATACCCTACCCTACTTTACCCTTAACTTACCTAACCTAACCTGACATAACCCCAAACAATTACTATAGGTCTTGACTCAGGAAATCCATTTATGCTTCCTTACTAATGAGACTTTCTATAAAACAAGTGAGGTCATTCTTTGTTGATTCATACCATAAGGTGCTGGCTATCATGTGTTTGAGGATACCCTAAACAACTTAACCTAACAAAACCCAAAACAATTAATATAAGTCTTGACTCAGACAATTCATATATGCTTCCCTACTAATGAGACTTTCTGTAAAACAAAGTGAGGTCTTTCTTTGTTGATATGTACTGTAATGTGCTGGCTATTATGTGTTTGGGGATACCCTAAACTTAACCTAACCAAACAAAACCCAAAACAATTACAATAGGACTTGACTCAAAAAATTCATATATGCTTCCTTACTAATGAGACTTTCTATAAAACAAAGTGAGGTCTTTCTTTGTTGATATATACTGTAAGGTGCTGGCTATCGTGTGTTTGAAGATACCCTAAACTTAACCTAACCTAACATCAAACAATTACTATAGGTCTTGACTCAGAAAATTCATATATGCTTCCTTACTAATGAGACTTTCTATACAACAACGTGAAGTCATTCTTTGTTGATTCATACCATAAGGTGTTGGCTATCATGTGTTTGAAGATACCCTAAACCTAACCTGACCTAACCCACCCCAAAGAAGGCACACCCTCACCTGTATAGTGACCCCCTTGCATATCCTTCCCGTGGTGGTAACAAACGGCATACAGATCATAAACATTCTCCTCGGGGTGCATGACGGAGCGCTTGGGTCTCTTCCATGGTGACCAGACACCCCCAAGCATGCCGGAGTCAGCAGGGCTGTTGGGGTGGGTGTTGTTGGGCTTGCTGGCTACGTGCTCCGAGATGTCAAAGCCGCTGAGGGGGAACTTGACGGTGGTGGACAGCTTAGATGAGTTGCTCTGAAGGGTTCCCTGGGGTGGAGAGAAGGGGGAGGTTAGATATGGTCAGATATAAGTTAGGTTAGGTTAGATAAGGTCCCCCTCTCTCTCTTTCTCTCTCTCTCCTTCCTCTTTCTCCCACTCTCACAGACAGAAGAACCAGGCAACTACAAACACACTTACTTCTCTGACTCCCTTCAAGTCCAAATTAACACATGCAGATGAGATTAAAACAAAATTAAGTGCATCTTCCCTTTAGTCTTCCTCTCTCACAAACAGAAGAACCAGAAAAGTAAACACACACACACACAAAAACAACCCTCCCCATACTCACTTGTCTGAATCTTTTGAGGTGGATGACCAGTATCTGTGGGGCGGACCAAAGCATGAGTCTCTTCACCACCTGCTGCTTGCGGTTACAAGTCGGGCAGTGCCATGCGTCCCCACACCCGAGCTTCTCAGCCGACGTGTGCAACTGTGGGAGAGACAACAGCAAAGGGGGGTGAGGGGGGATGTCTTGGCTGCTATGGGGAAGAACTGAGAGAAGAAATGGGACGCCGACGTGTGCAACTGTGGGAGAGGATGGCAAAGGGGGGTGAGGGGGATGTCTTGCCTGCTAGGGAGAGGTAAAAAAAAGGAAGCAGGGAAAGGACGGAGTAGATATAATGCTGACTTACAAACTATAGATGATTTTGGGATTTTGGAGCAGGAATGAGACAAAGAGAGTAATGACACCCATATGAATACAATTTGGGGAAGGATGTGTTTGACTTTAGATGGAAAGGAAAAGAGTGAGTTTGACATAGATGAAATATACTAAAATGAAGTGCGTCTCTCCCTCACTCTCTCCTCTTCTCCCTCTTTTACACACACGAATAAAAGTGAGTGTAAGTCGGTCACTCATCTAAATATACTCGCAGGTGGATGTAAGGTGAGACGAGAAGTGAGGTAGAGGCGGTAAGTGGGTGGAGAATAAAAGAGGTAGAGGCAGTGAGATAAAATACACACACACACACACACACACACACACACACACACACACACACACACACACACACACACAAGTGGTTGAGGGGAGGCCATGAGAGGGTTTAAGGTTGGAGGAGGAGTGTGAAGTGTGTGCGCATGTGTCTGTGTGCGTGTGTGTAAGTGGAATGGGTTAAAAATAAAGACACAGGTGGTTGAAGGGGATGGGTTCAAATACCTGGCGGGCTTAAAAAAGGTGTTTGGTGTGTGTGTGTGTGTGTGTGTGTGTGTGGGTGGGGGGGGGGGGGGGGTTGAAGGTAAAAAAAGATAAAGGTGAGGTATTAATAGACTGACAGGTGGGTGAGGAGAGGAAAATAGAGCACTTGTGTTTTCTTTTTATTCTTTTTTGTTTTTTGTTTTATGGAAAGGAGGCAGCTCAAAGGCAAAAAGAAAATGGGGGGTGGGTGGGATGGTGCTGCCCCTGCATATAGTGAACAATGAGAAAGTTGGTAGAAGATGGTGTGGGCATGTAGAGAAGTGAAATTAGAAAGACAGAGGAAGGAATTAATAAGCTATGTAGAGAAGCGAGATAGTTAAGTGCATGTGGCTAGCAGAAGAACCCACAACTGAATGGATGGGAAAGTGTAATAGTAAGATGGTGTGGAAAATGTTGAGAAGTGATATTAGAAAGACAGAGGAAGGAATTAATACAGATATGTAGAATAGAGAAGCGAGATAGTTAAGTGCTTGTGGGTAACAGAAGAACCCACAACTGGATAGGAAAGTGTAATAGTAAGATGGTGTGGAAAATGTAGAGAAGTGATATTAGAAAGACAGAGGAAGGAATCAATACAGCTATGTAGAGTAGAGAAGTGAGGAAGATAAGTGCTTGTGGGTAACAGAAGAACCCACAACTGAATGGATAGGAAAGTGTAATAGTAAGATGGTGTGGAAAATGTAGAGAAGTGATATTAGAAAGATGGAGGAAGGAATTAATACAGCTATGTAGAGTAGAGAAGCGAGATAGTTAAGTGCTTGTGGCTAACAGAAGAACCCACAACTGAATGGATAGGAAAGTGTAATAGTAAGATGATGTGGGCATGTAGAGAAGTGAAATTAGAAAGACAGAGGAAGGAATTAATACAGCTATGTAGAGAAGTGAGATAGTTAAGTGCTTGTGGCTAACAGAAGAACCCACAACTGAATGGATAGGAAAGTATAATTGTAAGGTGTAATTTATCTTTTTTTACCTTTCAAGCTGCTTCCTTTACTGTAAAAAAAAGGGGGAGGGGGGGAGCACCGTTGCCAGACTATCGTACTCAAGAGTCACATATTTACCGGTTTCTGGCCTGTAACTGTTGCCAAGAAGCACCAATAATTAACCATTTAAACGATAACCATATATGAAGGCAGTTGTTTGGGTGATGAAAGCAGTTTTGGGGTCGGAAATTGGCAAACATGAGGCAGAGTACAACAGTCTGGCAACGTTGGGGGGAGAGGGAGAGAGAAAGAGCGCCCCACCTGCAGACACTGATGCAGGGAGACGGATGCACACTGCTGGGGGTTCTCCTTCAGTTCCTTGACGCTGAAATGTTCGTCCACGTGATCCACATCGTCCACTATGTACCTGGGGAGTGAAGTGGAAGATCTGGTGAGCACTGAGAAAGGAGGGAAGGAAGAGTGACAAGATGAGAAAGAAGGAAGGTAGGGCTAGTAGTGAATGAGGAATGAGAGAAGGAAGGAAGAAGGAAAGGAGGGAAGGAAGAGTGACAGAAGATGAGAAAGAAGGAAGGTAGGGCGAGTAGTGAATGAGGAATGAGAGAAGGAAGGAAGAAGGAAAGAAGGGAAGGAAGAGTGACAGAAGATGAGAAAGAAGGAAGGTAGGGCAAGTAGTGAATGAGGAATGAGAGAAGGAAGGAAGAAGGAAAGAAGGGAAGGAAGAGTGACAGAAGATGAGAAAGAAGGAAGGTAGGGCGAGTAGTGAATGAGGAATGAGAGAAGGAAGAAGGAAAGGAGGGAAGGAAGTAATGCTAGTAGAGGATGAGGAAAAAGGGAAGAAAAGGTGGCAGTAAATATGAAAGGAGGGAAATAAGGGTGATAACTACTGAGGAAAATAGAAAAGGTGGTAATAATATAAATCTAAGTCCTCAAAAATGACCTCAACCAACGAGTAATTACTCCAGGAAGGCAGAAAGACTTAAGATACTATTTTTTTATATTTGGTTAGTTATGATTAGTTGGTTATAGATTTCTTTATGGTTTTGAGTTTTTATAATCGACTACAATGAAGGAAAAAGCATCAAGGTTATGTGTTTGGGGTGACTCATAAATCCCTACTCACTTTTCTTTGGTCTGGTTGGTCCACTGTAAGACGAGCTTGATGTGAGGGGGGCCGGCCACAGGGTCACAGAGGGCAAGGGCCTGCTCCACACACTCATGGAAGAGAGGCACATCCAGCGCGGGGTCCAGGCAGATGACACAGCTGCCCCCGTCGTCAACCCCGATCAGGAACAGTCCACTCTGAGGCATGGAATGGAGGTTGGTAAAAAGTTTTGGAGGGGAAAAATGTATGAAAATAGAAGGCCTGGACATGACACGGTAGTTTATATTGCTTAGTCCAAGCCACGGTAGTTTATATTGCTCTATCTCTTTAGTTATCCAATCCAAACAGTTCACTCTGAGGCATGAAATAAAGGATAACTGAAGGGTCTTGGCAGGGAAAATGCATGTCAACAGAAGTCTTTTTGTGTGGTGCCTACAGTGCCAGTTGGCTCTCTTGAGGGAAAGGTGGATGGCCCTAGCCTGATAGTTGTGTAGTCAAATTATATCTAAAGTGGCTGTCATGATATATATTGTCATGACAGTTTACATGGGTGTATCAATACTTTCTCTAAGAACATGTCAAGGAGGACGCACTAACTCACCTCCTGCTCTGACGTGAGAGTGTCGTTGGTCACCATGTTGGTCATCTCTTTGAGGAGGAGCTTCTGCAGGTCCACGTAACTGACGTCGCGCACCACCTGACTCTGGTACACGCCTCCGAACCTGTGCCGGAGGAAGGAGGGAGATTAGGTATGAACTGGATTAGGTTGTGTTAGGTTTTTCAGGTATTTGTATTTGAACACACCCCAAAATCTTTACTTTCCCTAACTCTGTCTTGGAGTTTTGGGTACCCTGTCTTTCTTCCCCTTCAGTCATCCTTTTCTGTTTCTATTCCTACCTACCTATCTCTCTCTCCCTCTTTCTCCTTTTCCCTCCCTCTCTGTCTGTTGTTCTTCCTTACTTGATGATCTGGGTCCCTTGTCTTTCTTTTCCTCCCTCCATCTTTCTCTGACTATCCTTACCTATTCTCTCTCTCTCTGCCTCTTGCCCTTCCTCCCCTCCCTTCATTCTTCCTTATTTTCATCCCTTTATCATCTTTCTCTATCTATACCTCTCCATCCCCCCTCCTCACCTGATGTTCTCTGGGTCCGCCAACACAACATTGACCCAGGTGATGAGGACGAAGGCACCGCTCTCCTGCGTGGGCGGCTTGTGAGGCGGCAGCTCGATGGCGTACAGCGGGTCGCTCTCACCTATCACGTTGACTGGGCTGCCGTCTGTGGGGGAGGCAGTGATGATGAACGGAGGAGGGTGATGGAGGTAAGAGGTAGTGATGGTGTTTGTGGTGTGTGGTGATGGTGAATGGGACAGTTGTAAGAGTATATGCTCCATTTTTTTTTTTTTTTTTTTTTTTTTTAGATGTCGGTGGGAGAAAAGGAAGATGCCAAGTCCAGCGCTTAACCCCATAAGAGAAAATAAAGACTTAAATCGAAAAGACGAGAAATAAAAAGAAATGAAGGAAAGCAATGTTATACAAATAAAGATAGGAAAATAACTGTGTTGTTAGCATACGAAACTTCCTCGTCAAATTACATCAAAGACAATGAAATAACAATAAGCATTACGAAACTATAAACACCACGAACACCACAACAAACACCGACACAAAAAATAAGCTCCATGAATCTATAAGTGCCAGAAACACCACACGGGCCGACACTAACCAGCGAAGGTGCGGTGGAAGCCTTCGCCGTCCACCTCGGTGATGATGAGGCTGCCGGCCGGGATGCCACAGTCCTCGGCGAGCTGCTGGCGGAGGTCCTGGATGGTGGCGGTGGTCTCGATGCTCATGCCAAGCTGGACCTGGGGACATAGGGGACACGGAGGAGGTTAGAAGGAGGATAAGAGAAGGTTAGAAGATGAACTGAACCTGAGCAAATAGGGGACACAAAAATGGTTGAATGAGCAAATGGGGGACATAAAAATGGTTAAAAGTATGGATAAAAGGAGAGAGTGAAGGAAGAAGGGATAAAAGAAGGGAGTGGGAAGAAGGCAGAGTAGATGAGAGGACACAGAGGTTAAATGTTGGTAAAAAAAAAAAAAAAAAAAAAAAGAAGAATCTAGTTAAAAATGAGAATAGCAAAAGTTAAAGGAGTTAAAAAGTAGTAAAGGGAAAGGGAGTTATAAGTTACTCCTTCCTCCCTCCCTTCCTCACTCACATAGGGGACACGGAAGAGGTCAGAAGATGGTTAAAAGAAGGGAATGATGGTGAACTGGGCCTGAGAAATGGGAAAACACACATAATATTAAAAATGAGGAAAATAGAAGGTTAAAAGAAGATTAAAAGGAGGTAAAATGAAGAGCAAAAGAAGGTAGTGTTATAAATGAGTGTGGTACAAGTTAAAGGAAATTACAGGAGTTAAAAGCGAAGGGAATTACAAGTGTTAAGTGTCCTGCAAACCACAGACGACATAATACAAGACAAGTAGACTAACTCACTCACTCACTCAATTACTCTTTCTAACTTACTCAATCACACAGTCAGGTAATCACTCATTCAACTACTCCCTCCATTAGTCAGTTACTCACTTAAACATTCACTCACTCACTCTCCCACTCACTCAATTACTCTCTCTCATTTACTCAACCACACAGTCACCCAGTCAGCAACTCACTCACTCAACTACTCCCTTAATCATTCACTTACTCACTTAAACATTCACTCACTCGCTCCTTCACTCACCTGCTTGGGCTGCTGGTTGAGGTACACGACACACACGAAGATGGCCTGCACCTGCCGCTGGGGGATGGGGATGGACACGCACACGAACGGGTCAAAGGTGTTGGACTCCTTCTGGCAATGAGGGCACTTGAGGGACGAGCGGAACTGTGCCTGTGTGACGGAAGAGAGAGAGAAGGGATTAGTATTGAAGGTGGAGCAAGTGACATTGAAAAAAAAGGAATGTGGATGATTTACAAAAGATGAAAAGGAAAAACAAACAAATTAAAAAAAGAATGACAGCCTAAAAGAAACATAATTTTTAAAGAACACAAAAAATAGGGAGATCAGAAGAGGAGATGAGGAAAAACCATAAAAGACAAAGAGAAAGGAAGAGAAAAATCAATAGGAAGGAGACAACCAATATGAAAAAAAAGCAAATTATCAAAAAAACAAAAGAACAAAAGGAACAGAGAAGAGGGAAAAGAGGATACAAAGACACATTGCAACGGAGATAGAAAGACAGACAAAAAGAAGAGAAGGAAAAACTGCGATAAAACAGAAAACTAACGTGAAAAACAAACATAAGACAAAAAGAAGAGAAGGAAAAAATGCGATAAAAGAGAAAATGAACCTAAAAAACAAACGTAATTATCACAGGAAGAGAAAAGAGAAAGTGGAGGGAAAAGTGGAGATGACGTAAGAAGAATTAAAAAGACACATTACAACAGAACAAGAGAGATAAGAAGTAGGAAAGTAATGAAGACAAGAACAACATAATCATCAGAGGACGCAACATTGGGATGAGCAACAAAGGAGATGAAGAAAAAAAAAAAAAATAAGTGACAAAACGTATGAGAAAAGGAAAAAAAAGGAAAAAAAAACATGCGCAGGAAAATAATGATGATAAAAAAAGAACAATTATCAGAGGATGCTAGAAGTGAAAGAACAGAGGAGAGAGAGGAGATGAAGGAAAGTGAAAGAAAAACAAGACAGAACGTATGATAAGGAAAAAGAAGGAAGGAGAAAGCAATAGCAGGAAAACAATGAAGATAAAAGAGGATAATTATCAAAGAATGCAAGAATAGGAAGAGGAATAGAGGAGAGAGAGGAGGTAAAGGAAACTAAAGGAAAAAAGAAGATTGCGACAGAATGTATGATAAGGAAAATGAGGAGAAAAAAACAGGTGAAGGAAAATGATTAAGCTGAAGAAAATTAATTATCAAAGAATGCAAGAACAGGAGGAGGAACAGAGGAGAGAGAGAGAGAAAGAGATAAAGGAAACTAAAGAAGAAAACAAAAAAACATTGTAATAAAACGAAAGACAAGGAAAGGAAGGAAGGAAAAAGGAATAGAAGGAAAATAATGAAGATGAAGGAAATCAATTACCAGAGAATGAAGGAACAGGAGGAGGAACAGAGGAGAGAGGAGATAAAAGGAAATGAAAGAAAGAAACAAACTGTGACGGGATGAAAGATGGAAAGAAGAGAAGGAAAAATGGAACAATAGGAAAACAGACAAGAACAGGAAGAAGAACAGAGAAAAGAGAGGAGAAAAAGGAAAGCAAAGAGAAAACACAATATATGACCTAAGGAAAAGAAGGAAAATATCAGAAGAGAAATGAATTAGTATGACAAAAGAAGAAAAATAAAATGAATAAATAACAGAAGGAAGAAACGACCAAGGATTAAACATGATAATTACCGCAAGAATCAGAGAATACAGGAAGAGAGGCGGACACGACCGGACCAAAGGGCAAAGAGCGACAAGAAAGAAAGAAAAAAAAAGAGGGAAAGAAAAACATGTATTACACCAGAATGAAAAAAGAAGAAGGAAAAAAGACAACCAGAAAAAAAAACAATAATAACCAGAAAAAAAAAAAATCAGAGGGCAGGAAGAGGAGACATGAGAGAGGGTCAAAGGGCATAAAAAAAAAAAAAAATAAATAAATAAATAAATAAATAAAATAAAAGTCATGTATTACGCCAGGATAAAAATAAGACGAGAGAGAGAGAGAGAGAGAGAGAGAGAGAGAGAGAGAGAGAGAGAGAGAGAGAGAGAGAGAGAGAGAGAGAGAGAGAGAAATATGCGTGTAATGGCAGTAATTTGTGCATTTTTATAGATGACATGACAAAGTGGGGCAAGGTGACACCAAGGACACACACACACACACACACACACACACACACACACACACACACACACACACCACGGATGAAGTAAATAACGTCCATAAGGAAAAATTAGCAGAACGTGTCAACAAGTGAAAATAATAAATAAATAAAGGTGCAACATTTCCATCATGAGTTTTTTTCAGTAAGTTTATTTTTATTTAATTTATTGTATCATTCATTTATTTATTTGTTTATTCTTCTATTACTTCATAAGGTTCAAACTCTTCAGGTGGTTGTATTTTTATTTCATTTAATATATTTATTTATTTATTTATTTATTTATTTGCTTCTTTTTCTTTTATTCCATGTACTTCAGAGTCTTCAGATGGTTGTATTTTTATTTCATTTATTATATTTATTTATTTATTTGCTTCTTTTTCTTTTATTCCATGTACTTCAGAGTCTTCAGATGGTTGAATTTTTATTTCATTTTATTCTCGTGTCGAAAGAATTTGTATTTTTCTTTATTTATTTGTTTATTCTTCTTTAATTCCTTGCACTTCAGAGTCTTCAGATGCTTGAATTTTTATTTCATTTTATTCTCGTGTTAAAAGAATTTATATTTTTAATTGTGGTTTTCTGTATTACGAAATTGCATCGTTAGAATTTTCGGAAAAGTGGAATTCAGGAACAACTTTTAATTCTGAATATTATTAATAATAATAATAATAATAATAATAATAATAATAATAGATAATAATAATAATAATAATAATAATAATAATAATAATAATAAGAAGAAGAAGAAGAAGAACAACAACAACAGGAGCCCTTGCAATAAATCCTCAATGTCATCCTCTTTTGGAATAAAAAAAAGAAGGAAGCCAAAAAAAAAGAAAAAAAAAGAAAAGAAAAAAAAAAAAAAAAAGAAGAGAAGAGAAGGAAAAAAAGTTAATCCAGTTTACACCACACCAGAAGTAGGAAATTAGCCTCTCTCTCTCTCTCTCTCTCTCTCTCTCTCTCTCTCTCTCTTACTCCTCCCTCCTTCTATTCCTTTTCTTTTTCACTTCCTTTCCTTATCCTTCTCCTCCCTTCCCTTCAACCTCTTCCCCTTCCTTCTTTTTTGCTTTCCCTTCCTCCCTTACCTTCCCTTCAAGAAACAATTACCTTTCCTTTCCTTCCTTCCCACCATCCTCTCACCTTTCCATTCCTCCCTTCCTTCTCCATTACCCTTCTACTAATCCCCCCCTCTCACCCCTTCTTTACCTTACCTGTCCTCCCCTTCAATCCCATCCCTTCACCACCACTCTTTCATTACTGTCCCAAATCCTTCTGCAAGAGCTCATCACGACCACCGCTCTTTCACCACTGTCCCAAATCCTTCTGCAAGAGTTCATCATCACCACCACTCTTTCACCACTGTCCCAAATCCTTCTGCAAGAGTTCATCACCACCACCACCACCACCACCCCCTTCAATCCCATCCCTTCACCAACACTCCACCAGGTTAACAAGGCCCTCTCACCTGAAATATCTCCTGGATGAAGCTGCTGTTGCATCTCAGGTGGTTAGCGAGAGTCTCCGCAGCTACTATCTCGTCAGGGCGTCCGTAGGTGTTCTGCAAGAGGGTGGAAACTTGTTAGTGGTGGTTGTGAAGATAGGGAGGAAGGTGAGGGTATGGGAGGAAGTGAGATGAGAGGGACGAGAGATGGGAGGGAAGAGAGATGGGAGGGAAGAGAGATGGGAGGGAAGGGAGTTGAGATGAAAGGGAGAAACAGGAGGGAAGGGAGTTGAGATGAAAGGGAGAAACAGGAGGTAAGGAGAAAGGGGTGATAAAGGAAAGGGAGGAGAAGGTTAGGAAAGGAAAAAATAGAGGAGTAAAAGTTGGTAGGAAGAAGAGAAAGGAAGAAGGAAAGAATGAGAGTAAGAGTGAGAGAAAGAATCACAGGCAGACAGAAGGAAAGAATAATAACCAAGAAAGAAAAAAAATTGAAAAGAAAGAATGAGGAAAAGGGAAATAAATGAAGTAGTAGTAGTAGTAGTGAGGGTAATGATAATTGTGTGTGTGTGTGTGTGTGTGTGTGTGTGTGTGTGTGTGTGTGTGTGTGTGTGACCTTGAGATTTTGTTGCAATGTGGAAGGAGTGAGGCGGCAGGATGTGCGTGTGCGTGTGCGTGTGCGTGTGCGTGTACGTGTGTGTGTGTGTGTGTGTGTGTGTGTGTGTGTGTGTGTGTGTGTGTGTGTAATTCAGTAGCTCCTAATGACATGATAATTTATTCAGTGATCACAAAAATACTTGCCACTACTACTACTACTACTACTACTACTACTACTACTACTACTACTACTACTACGACTATTACTGAACATACAACAGGGAGAAAAGGGAGAGAGGAGGAAGAGGAAGAGGAAGAGAAAACATACAAATGAAGGAAAAGACAAACAACGAAAACAAACAAACCAAATTACTACAACACGGAGGAGGAGGAGGAGGAGGAGGAGGAGGAGGAGGAGGAAGATTAGCTCAATGGAGTAAGGATGAGTAAGAGTCGCGCGGGTGTGAGTAAGAGGAAGAGGAGGAAGAAGAAGGAGGAGGAGGAAAGGGAGACAGAATAGTGGAAAATGATGGAGAGAGAGAGAGAGAGAGAGAGAGAGAGAGAGAGAGAGAGAGAGAGAGAGAGGCAAGGAAGAGGAAAGACAGTGACAAGCCGGGAGGAGGAGGGACAGGAGGAAGAGAGGGAGGAATGATAGAAGGGTGGAGTATGAGGAGGAGGAAGAGGGGGGGGGAGGGACAAGTGAGGAGGAGGAGGAGGAGGAGGAGGCAACGCTGGTGCAATGTTCCTGAAACCTTAGAAGAGGAGAGGCCAGAACCAGAGGGAGGAGGAGGAGGAGGAAGAAACCTGTCCTCTGAAAATACTGCTTCTAGAACTATTAATAAAACAACAACAACAACAACTACTACTACTACTACTACTACTACTACTACTACTACTATGATTGACGTTACTGTAATTAATGTTACAAGTTTACAAATGTTACTACTACTACCACCACTACTACTACTACTACTACTACTACTACTACTACTACTACTACTACTACTACTACTATGATTGACGTTACTATAATTAATGTTACAAGTTTACAAATGTTACTACTACTACCACCACTACTACTACTACTACTACTACTACTACTACTACTACTACTACTACTACTACTACTACTACGACTGACTCATTATCATATCATTACACACGTGGTTACCTACTTCCGGTTTTCTCCTCCTCCTCCTCCACTTCCTCCACTGTAAAATACCTCCACGTGCACACACACACACACACACACACACACACACACACACACATTTTTCTTGCGTGACACACCAATATCACAACCACCACCACCACCACTACTACTACTACTACTACTACTACTACTACTACTACTACTACTACTACTACTACTTGCTCTCTTTAAACCAGTGGGCGTGTCTCCTTCCTCCTCCTCCTCCTCCTCTTCCCGTCCCCCTCACATCACCTTTCATCATCCCTTCCTCCTCCTCCTCCTCCTCCTCCTCATTCATGCAGCTCAGCAACGTCGCCTCTGCAGCTGCTTTTCAATTGACACTGCATCGCGCCCAGCTGTCTACGCCTCCTCCTCCTCCTCCTCCTCCTCTGAATGTGCCCTAGTAGTTGTGTTTCTCCTCCTCCTCCTCTTCTTCCTCTTTCACATTCTCCTCCTTTTCTGAATGTACCCCAGTAGTCGTGTTTCTCCTCCTCCTCCTCTTCTTCTTCCTCTTTCACATTTTCCTCTTCTAAATGTGTCATGTTGTACTGTTTCTTCTAATTCTCTTCTGTTTATTTTTTCCTTCTTTCTATTCCTCTTCGTCGTCTTTTTTCCGCGTTCTAGTTTTTTTTTCTTTTCTTTTCCTTGTGTTTTGATTTTCTTCTTTTCCTTACTTCTTTATCTTCGTTCTGTGTTCTAGATCTCCTTTTCTTTCTCCTCCTCCTACTGTTCTTTTTTTCTTTCTTCTTCTTCTTCCTCCTCCTCCTCCTCCTCCACCCTTTTTCCCACCCTCATTCTTCTCTTTTTTGAGGTCCTGTTGGTTTTGCTTCTGCCTCCGTCACCTCTTCCTCCTCCTCCTCCACTTCATCTTCCTACGCATACCTCCTCCTCCTCCTCCTCCTCTCGACACTATAATTAATCTCGCCCAAAGGATGTGGAATGCGACCAGGTGTGTGTGTGTGTGTGTGTGTGTGTGAGGATAATGATAAGAATAGCGTGTAATGGAGGAGGAGGAGGAGGAGGAGGGTGATGACGTTGAAAGAAATTATTATAAAAGATGATATTTGCGTATAGGAGGACGAGGAGGAGGAGGGAGGAGGAGGAGGAGGAGGAAGAGGAGGAGGAGGTGCGTAAGTGGTTGGCGTACTAGCAGTTATCCTTGGGCTCCCTCCTCCTCCTCCTCCATCATCTCACCTTCAGAATCTACTCGATGACGTGTGTGTGTGTGTGTGTGTGTGTGTGTGTGTGTGTGTGTGTGTGTGTGTGTGTGTGAGAGAGAGAGAGAGAGAGAGAGAGAGAGAGAGAGAGAGAGAGAGAGAGAGAGAGAGAGGGCGAAAAACGCATAATCGAATGGAGTGACGAAATTTTAATGGAGGAAGAGGAGGACAGAAAAAAAGAGGAGGGACGGGAGGGAGAGAGGAGGAAACGGAGGGAGGGAAGGGAGAGAAGAAACCATTAATAATTGTAGCAAGCCTCTCTCTCTCTCTCTCTTCCATATCCATTCTCTTTTCTTTATTCCTCTTCTCATCCTTCCCTTTCTCCCTTTTTTCTTCCTTCCTCTCTTCCCCTTCCTTCGTTCCATCTCCTAATCTTTCCTCACCTCTATATTTTACCTCCCTCTTCCCCTTCCTCCGTCCCCCTCCCCCCCTTCTACAATAAAGCCTCCTCATTCTCCCTCATCCTCTTCCCTTTCTTCTCCCTCCCTTTTATCCCTATACGACGCAATAACAAACAAACAACAAGGTCAACAACGAGAAGAATTGGAGGAGGAGGAGAAGGAGGAGGAGGAGGTTGAATACGATGGAGAAAATAAAATAAAAAGGAACAAGTAGAGAAGAGATAAAGGAGAGGAACAAAAACAAGAAGAAGAATAACAGAAAGTAGAAAAAGAAGAAAAAACACACATTTCTATGAAACTTGGTACGAGAAAGAAAGAAGGAAACGAAAAAAAAAACAAGTAAAAAAAGATAAATGAGAATAAGAACAACAACAACAGCAAGAAATAAAAAAAAAAAAAAACAATAACACATTCCTAATAGATTGATAATAGAAAGAGAAATAGACGGACAGAAGAAAAAAAATACCAGGAAAGGAAAAAAAAAAGAAAAGGACAAAAGAACGCATTAACACGAAAGAAAAATAGAAAGACAGACAGAAGGATAAAAACAAGGAAGAAAGATAGACACAGGAAGAAGAAGAAGAAAAAAGAATAATTACTAACCAGGTGACAAAACACACTCTGAAATACCCAGGTAAACCCCCAATTAAACCCCCACAGGTAAGGAGGGAACAGGTATGAGCCACTTCCCGGAAGGTGCACGAGGAGGAGGAGGAGGAGGAGGAGGAGGAGGAGGGGTTAGAGGTTAGAGGTTACGAGGGTAGTGGTAGTGTGCTGAATCTAAGGTCTTCGGTCGGCATGCTAAGAATTTTTGTCCTCCTTCTTCTTCTTCTTCTTTTGACCTGTGACGCTTTGTATCGCTTCTTAGGTCCTCCTCCTATCGTTCCTCTTTTCTTCTTATTTACTTATTCACACTTTATTTTTCAGTATTACATCACTTAGGTTTTATGTCCTTTTCCTCCGCCTATCGGAACTTTTTTTTTTCGAAGTCCCCCCCCAAAAAATGATGTATGGGGTTCTCACGGATACTTTTTGTTTTTGTTTTTGTTTTGTCACTTTCATAACACCTGTTTCCAAAGGGCATGTTGTTTGTTTGTTTGTTTACGTTTCTTCACTCAGCCACTGCAAAAGTATACGAATGAATGAATAAATAAATAGATAAATGAAAACAACAAAAAATACCAATGCTGTAATACGAATATGTCCCTTTAACCTTCACAAACACTGCTACCTCCTCCTCCTCCTCCTCCTTCATCCCCTTCTTCACCTCCATCTCCTCCTTGTCCTTCACCTCCTACACCTCCATCTCCACCTCCTCCACTTCCTCCTGTCACCTTCATCTCCACCTTCACCTACAGTCAACCTCCACCTTCACCTCCACCTGTCATCTTAGTATAATGAGGTGGGGGAGAGGTGGATTGGAGGGAGGGGTGACTTACCTAACCTGGGGGTGGAGGAGGAGGAGGGAGGTGGTGATTGCGATGAGATGGAAGAATATAGGTGAGAGAGAGAGAGAGAGAGAGAGAGAGAGAGAGAGAGAGAGAGAGAGAGAGAGAGAGAGAGAGAGAGAGAGACTATGCATGACGATTTACAAGAAGAAGAAGAGGAGGAGGAGGAGGAAGATGAAGAAACCAAAGAATTCACATGATCAGCTAATTCTTCCAACACACACACACACACACCAAAAGAAGAAGAAGAAGAAGAGGAGGAGGAGATGATGAGTAAGGCGCATAATCCCAACAATGACTCACGTAACAGATAAGTGAACCCGATAGACAGAGACAAACAGAAGGATGATGATGATGATGATGATGACTGGGATGGAATATATATAGATAGATACAGATGGAAAGATAGATAGATAGATAGATACAGTCAAGTTGATAAGAGATAGAAAGTAGAAAGTGATTAGAAATTGGACTAAGAAGAAGAATGAGAAAGGAAGGAAAAAAGAAACAAGAAAATTATGAAAACACG